>NC_054484.1:118359743-118536060 GCF_017639515.1 Carcharodon carcharias | reverse complement strand
CCTTCCACACCCCCACTTTACAGACCAACTTCCACACCCCCACTTTACAGACCACCTTCCACACCCCCACTTTACAGACCACCTTCCACACCCCCACTTTACAGACCACCATCCACACCCCCACTTTACAGACCAACATCCACACCCCCACTTTACAGACCACCATCCACACCCCCACTTTACAGACCAACATCCACACCCCCACTTTACAGACCAACATCCACACCCCCACTTTACAGACCACCTTCCACACCCCCACTTTACAGACCAACATCCACACCCCCACTTTACAGACCACCTTCCACACCCCCACTTTACAGACCAACATCCACACCCCCACTTTACAGACCACCATCCACACCCCCACTTTACAGACCACCTTCCACACCCCCACTTTACAGACCAACATCCACACCCCCACTTTACAGACCACCTTCCACACCCCCACTTTACAGACCACATCCACACCCCCACTTTACAGACCAACATCCACACCCCCACTTTACAGACCACCTTCCACACCCCCACTTTACAGACCACCTTCCACACCCCCACTTTACAGACCACCTTCCACACCCCCACTTTACAGACCACCATCCACACCCCCACTTTACAGACCAACATCCACACCCCCACTTTACAGACCACCTTCCACACCCCCACTTTACAGACCAACATCCACACCCCCACTTTACAGACCACCTTCCACACCCCCACTTTACAGACCAACATCCACACCCCCACTTTACAGACCAACATCCACACCCCCACTTTACAGACCACCTTCCACACCCCCACTTTACAGACCACCTTCCACACCCCCACTTTACAGACCAACATCCACACCCCCACTTTACAGACCAACATCCACACCCCCACTTTACAGACCAACATCCACACCCCCACTTTACAGACCAACATCCACACCCCCACTTTACAGACCACCTTCCACACCCCCACTTTACAGACCAACATCCAAACCCCCACTTTACAGACCACCTTCCACACCCCCACTTTACAGACCAACATCCACACCCCCACTTTACAGACCACCTCCACACCCCCACTTTACAGACCACCTTCCACACCCCCACTTTACAGACCAACATCCACACCCCCACTTTACAGACCACATCCACACCCCCACTTTACAGACCAACATCCACACCCCCACTTTACAGACCAACATCCACACCCCCACTTTACAGACCAACATCCACACCCCCACTTTACAGACCAACATCCACACCCCCACTTTACAGACGAGCTTCCACACCCCCACTTTACAGACCACCTTCCACACCCCCACTTTACAGACCACCTTCCACACCCCCACTTTACAGAACCACATCCACACCCCCACTTTACAGACCACCTTCCACACCCCCACTTTACAGACCAACATCCACACCCCCACTTTACAGACCAACATCCACACCCCCACTTTACAGACCAACATCCACACCCCCACTTTACAGACCACCTTCCACACCCCCACTTTACAGACCAACATCCACACCCCCACTTTACAGACCAACATCCACACCCCCACTTTACAGACCAACTTCCACACCCCCACTTTACAGACCACCTTCCACACCCCCACTTTACAGACCACCTTCCACACCCCCACTTTACAGACCATCATCCACACCCCCACTTTACAGACCAACATCCACACCCCCACTTTACAGACCAACATCCACACCCCCACTTTACAGACCAACATCCACACCCCCACTTTACAGACCACCTTCCACACCCCCACTTTACAGACCAACATCCACACCCCCACTTTACAGACCAACTTCCACACCCCCACTTTACAGACCAACATCCACACCCCCACTTTACAGACCACCTTCCACACCCCCACTTTACAGACCAACATCCACACCCCCACTTTACAGACCAACATCCACACCCCCACTTTACAGACCAACTTCCACACCCCCACTTTACAGACCACCTTCCACACCCCCACTTTACAGACCACCTTCCACACCCCCACTTTACAGACCAACATCCACACCCCCACTTTACAGAACAACATCCACACCCCCACTTTACAGACCACCTTCCACACCCCCACTTTACAGACCAACATCCACACCCCCACTTTACAGACCACCTTCCACACCCCCACTTTACAGACCAACATCCACACCCCCACTTTACAGACCAACATCCACACCCCCACTTTACAGACCACCTTCCACACCCCCACTTTACAGACCACCTTCCACACCCCCACTTTACAGACCACCTTCCACACCCCCACTTTACAGACCAACATCCACACCCCCACTTTACAGACCAACATCCACACCCCCACTTTACAGACCAACATCCACACCCCCACTTTACAAACCACATCCACACCTCCACTTTACACACCACCTTCAACACCCCCACTTTACAGACCACCCTCCAGACCCCCACTTTACAGACCACCTTCCACACCCCCACTTTACAGACCACCTTCCACACCCCCACTTTACAGACCAACATCCACACCCCCACTTTACAGACCAACATCCACACCCCCACTTTACAGACCACCTTCCACACCCCCACTTTACAGACCACCTTCCACACCCCCACTTTACAGACCACCTTCCACACCCCCACTTTACAGACCAACATCCACACCCCCACTTTACAGACCAACATCCACACCCCACTTTACAGACCAACATCCACACCCCCACTTTACAGACCACCTTCCACACCCCCACTTTACAGACCAACATCCACACCCCCACTTTACAGACCACCTTCCACACCCCCACTTTACAGACCAACATCCACACCCCCACTTTACAGACCAACATCCACACCCCCACTTTACAGACCACCTTCCACACCCCCACTTTACAGACCAACATCCACACCCCCACTTTACAGACCAACATCCACACCCCCACTTTACAGACCAACATCCACACCCCCACTTTACAGACCAACATCCACACCCCCACTTTACAGACCACCATCCACACCCCCACTTTACAGACCACCATCCACACCCCCACTTTACAGACCACCTTCCACACCCCACTTTACAGACCACCTTCCACACCCCCACTTTACAGACCACCTTCCACACCCCCACTTTACAGACCAACATCCACACCCCCACTTTACAGACCAACATCCACACCCCACTTTACAGACCACCTTCCACACCCCCACTTTACAGACCAACATCCACACCCCCACTTTACAGACCACCTTCCACACCCCCACTTTACAGACCACCTTCCACACCCCCACTTTACAGACCACCATCCACACCCCCACTTTACAGACCACCTCCACACCCCCACTTTACAGACCACCTTCCACACCCCCACTTTACAGACCAACATCCACACCCCCACTTTACAGACCAACATCCACACCCCCACTTTACAGACCACCTTCCACACCCCCACTTTACAGACCACCTTCCACACCCCCACTTTACAGACCAACATCCACACCCCCACTTTACAGACCACCTCCACACCCCCACTTTACAGACCACCTTCCACACCCCCACTTTACAGACCACCATCCACACCCCCACTTTACAGACCAACATCCACACCCCCACTTTACAGACCACCTTCCACACCCCCACTTTACAGACCAACATCCACACCCCCACTTTACAGACCAACATCCACACCCCCACTTTACAGACCACAGTCCTCACCCCCACTTTACAGACCACCTTCCACACCCCCACTTTACAGACCAGCATCCACACCCCCACTTTACAGACCACCTTCCACACCCCCACTTTACAGACCAACATCCACACCCCCACTTTACAGACCAACATCCACACCCCCACTTTACAGACCAACATCCACACCCCCACTTTACAGACCACCTTCCACACCCCCACTTTACAGACCACCTTCCACACCCCCACTTTACAGACCAACATCCACACCCCCACTTTACAGACCAACATCCACACCCCCACTTTACAGACCACCATCCACACCCCCACTTTACAGACCACCTTCCACACCCCCACTTTACAGACCACCTTCCACACCCCCACTTTACAGACCACCTTCCACACCCCCACTTTACAGACCACCTTCCACACCCCCACTTTACAGACCACCTTCCACACCCCCACTTTACAGACCACATCCACACCCCCACTTTACAGACCCACATCCACACCCCCACTTTACAGACCAACATCCACACCCCCACTTTACAGACCACCTTCCACACCCCCACTTTACAGACCACCTTCCACACCCCCACTTTACAGACCAACATCCACACCCCCACTTTACAGACCACCTTCCACACCCCCACTTTACAGACCACCTTCCACACCCCCACTTTACAGACCAACATCCACACCCCCACTTTACAGACCAACATCCACACCCCCACTTTACAGACCAACATCCACACCCCCACTTTACAGACCAACTTCCACACCCCCACTTTACAGACCAACATCCACACCCCCACTTTACAGACCACCTTCCACACCCCCACTTTACAGACCAACATCCACACCCCCACTTTACAGACCAACATCCACACCCCCACTTTACAGACCACCTTCCACACCCCCACTTTACAGACCAACATCCACACCCCCACTTTACAGACCAACATCCACACCCCCACTTTACAGACCACCATCCACACCCCCACTTTACAGACCACCTTCCACACCCCCACTTTACAGACCAACATCCACACCCCCACTTTACAGACCAACATCCACACCCCCACTTTACAGACCAACATCCACACCCCCACTTTACAGACCACCTTCCACACCCCCACTTTACAGACCACCTTCCACACCCCCACTTTACAGACCAACATCCACACCCCCACTTTACAGACCACCTTCCACACCCCCACTTTACAGACCACCTTCCACACCCCCACTTTACAGACCAACATCCACACCCCCACTTTACAGACCAACATCCACACCCCCACTTTACAGACCACCTTCCACACCCCCACTTTACAGACCACCTTCCACACCCCCACTTTACAGACCACCTTCCACACCCCCACTTTACAGACCAACATCCACACCCCCACTTTACAGACCAACATCCACACCCCCACTTTACAGACCACCATCCACACCCCCACTTTACAGACCACCATCCACACCCCCACTTTACAGACCAACATCCACACCCCCACTTTACAGACCACCTTCCACACCCCCACTTTACAGACCAACATCCACACCCCCACTTTACAGACCAACATCCACACCCCCACTTTACAGACCACCTTCCACACCCCCACTTTACAGACCACCTTCCACACCCCCACTTTACAGACCACCTTCCACACCCCCACTTTACAGACCAACATCCACACCCCCACTTTACAGACCAACATCCACACCCCCACTTTACAGACCAACATCCACACCCCCACTTTACAGACCAACATCCACACCCCCACTTTACAGACCACCTTCCACACCCCCACTTTACAGACCAACATCCACACCCCCACTTTACAGACCAACATCCACACACCCACTTTACAGACCACCTTCCACACCCCCACTTTACAGACCAACATCCACACCCCCACTTTACAGACCAACATCCACACTCCCACTTTACAGACCAACATCCACACCCCCACTTTACAGACCACCTTCCACACCCCCACTTTACAGACCACCTTCCACACCCCCACTTTACAGACCAACATCCACACCCCCACTTTACAGACCACCTTCCACACCCCCACTTTACAGACCACCTTCCACACCCCCACTTTACAGACCAACATCCACACCCCCACTTTACAGACCACCTTCCACACCCCCACTTTACAGACCAACATCCACACCCCCACTTTACAGACCACATCCACACCCCACTTTACAGACCAACATCCACACCCCCACTTTACAGACCAACATCCACACCCCCACTTTACAGACCACCTTCCACTCGCCCACTTTACAGACCAACATCCACACCCCCACTTTACAGACCAACATCCACACCCCCACTTTACAGACCAACATCCACACCCCCACTTTACAGACCAACATCCACACCCCCACTTTACAGACCAACATCCACACCCCCACTTTACAGACCACATCCACACCCCCACTTTACAGACCAACATCCACACCCCCACTTTACAGACCAACATCCACACCCCCACTTTACAGACCAACATCCACACCCCCACTTTACAGACCAACATCCACACCCCCACTTTACAGACCAACATCCACACCCCTACTTTACAGACCAACATCCACACCCCCACTTTACAGACCAACATCCACACCCCCACTTTACAGACCACCTTCCACACCCCCACTTTACAGACCAACATCCACACCCCCACTTTACAGACCACCTTCCACACCCCCACTTTACAGACCAACATCCACACCCCCACTTTACAGACCAACATCCACACCCCCACTTTACAGACCACCTTCCACACCCCCACTTTACAGACCAACATCCAAACACCCACTTTACAGACCACCTTCCACACTCCCACTTTACAGACCAACATCCACACCCCCACTTTACAGACCACCTTCCACACCCCCACTTTACAGACCACCTTCCACACCCCCACTTTACAGACCACCATCCACACCCCCACTTTACAGACCAACATCCACACCCCCACTTTACAGACCAACATCCACACCCCCACTTTACAGACCACCTTCCACACCCCCACTTTACAGACCACCTTCCACACCCCCACTTTACAGACCAACATCCACACCCCCACTTTACAGACCAACATCCACACCCCCACTTTACAGACCACCTTCCACACCCCCACTTTACAGACCAACATCCACACCCCCACTTTACAGACCAACATCCACACCCCCACTTTACAGACCAACATCCACACCCCCACTTTACAGACCAACATCCACACCCCCACTTTACAGACCAACATCCACACCCCCACTTTACAGACCAACATCCACACCCCCACTTTACAGACCACCTTCCACACCCCCACTTTACAGACCAACATCCACACCCGCACTTTACAGACCAACATCCACACCCCCACTTTACAGACCACCTTCCACAGCCCCACTTTACAGACCAACATCCACACCCCCACTTTACAGACCACCTTCCACACCCCCACTTTACAGACCACCTTCCACACCCCCACTTTACAGACCAACATCCACACCCCCACTTTACAGACCAACATCCACACCCCCACTTTACAGACCACCTTCCACACCCCCACTTTACAGACCAACATCCACACCCCCACTTTACAGACCACCTTCCACACCCCCACTTTACAGACCAACATCCACACCCCCACTTTACAGACCAACATCCACACCCCCACTTTACAGACCAACATCCACACCCCCACTTTACAGACCAACATCCACACCCCCACTTTACAGACCAACATCCACACCCCCACTTTACAGACCAACATCCACACCCCCACTTTACAGACCACCTTCCACACCCCCACTTTACAGACCACCTTCCACACCCCCACTTTACAGACCACATCCACACCCCCACTTTACAGACCAACATCCACACCCCCACTTTACAGACCACCATCCACACCCCCACTTTACAGACCACCTTCCACACCCCCACTTTACAGACCACCTTCCACACCCCCACTTTACAGACCAACATCCACACCCCCACTTTACAGACCAACATCCACACCCCCACTTTACAGACCAACATCCACACCCCCACTTTACAGACCACCTTCCACACCCCCACTTTACAGACCACCTTCCACACCCCCACTTTACAGACCAACATCCACACCCCCACTTTACAGACCACCTTCCACACCCCCACTTTACAGACCAACATCCACACCCCCACTTTACAGACCACCTTCCACACCCCCACTTTACAGACCACCTTCCACACCCCCACTTTACAGACCAACATCCACACCCCCACATTACAGACCACCTTCCACACCCCCACTTTACAGACCACCTTCCACACCCCCACTTTACAGACCAACATCCACACCCCCACTTTACAGACCAACATCCACACCCCCACTTTACAGACCACCTTCCACACCCCCACTTTACAGACCACCTTCCACACCCCCACTTTACAGACCAACATCCACACCCCCACTTTACAGACCAACATCCACACCCCCACTTTACAGACCACCTTCCACACCCCCACTTTACAGACCACCTTCCACACCCCCACTTTACAGACCAACATCCACACCCCCACTTTACAGACCACCTTCCACACCCCCACTTTACAGACCAACATCCACACCCCCACTTTACAGACCAACATCCACACCCCCACTTTACAGACCAACATCCACACCCCCACTTTACAGACCAACATCCACACCCCCACTTTACAGACCAACATCCACACCCCCACTTTACAGACCAACATCCACACCCCCACTTTACAGACCAACATCCACACCCCCACTTTACAGACCAACATCCACACCCCCACTTTACAGACCAACATCCACACCCCCACTTTACAGACCAACATCCACACCCCCACTTTACAGACCAACATCCACACCCCCACTTTACAGACCACCATCCACACCCCCACTTTACAGACCAACATCCACACCCCCACTTTACAGACCACCTTCCACACCCCCACTTTACAGACCACCTTCCACACCCCCACTTTACAGACCAACATCCACACCCCCACTTTACAGACCAACATCCACACCCCCACTTTACAGACCACCTTCCACACCCCCACTTTACAGACCACCTTCCACACCCCCACTTTACAGACCACCTTCCACACCCCCACTTTACAGACCAACTTCCACACCCCCACTTTACAGACCAACATCCACACCCCCACTTTACAGACCAACATCCACACCCCCACTTTACAGACCAACATCCACACCCCCACTTTACAGACCACCTTCCACACCCCCACTTTACAGACCAACATCCACACCCCCACTTTACAGACCACCTTCCACACCCCCACTTTACAGACCAACATCCACACCCCCACTTTACAGACCAACATCCACACCCCCACTTTACAGACCAACATCCACACCCCCACTTTACAGACCAACATCCACACCCCCACTTTACAGACCAACATCCACACCCCCACTTTACAGACCAACATCCACACCCCCACTTTACAGACCAACATCCACACCCCCACTTTACAGACCACCTTCCACACCCCCACTTTACAGACTAACATCCACACCCCCACTTTACACACCACCTTCCACACCCCCACTTTACAGACCAAAATCCACACCCCCACTTTACAGACAACATCCACACCCCCACTTTACAGACCAACATCCACACCCCCACTTTACAGACCAACATCCAAACCCCCACTTTACAGACCACCTTCCACACCCCCACTTTACAGACCAACATCCACACCCCCACTTTACAGACCAACATCCACACCCCCACTTTACAGACCAACATCCACACCCCCACTTTACAGACCAACATCCACACCCCCACTTTACAGACCAACATCCACACCCCCACTTTACAGACCAACATCCACACCCCCACTTTACAGACCAACATCCACACCCCCACTTTACAGACCAACATCCACACCCCCACTTTACAGACCAACATCCACACCCCCACTTTACAGACCACCTTCCACACCCCCACTTTACAGACCAACATCCACACCCCCACTTTACAGACCAACATCCACACCCCCACTTTACAGACCAACATCCACACCCCCACTTTACAGACCAACATCCACACCCCCACTTTACAGACCAACATCCACACCCCCACTTTACAGACCAACATCCACACCCCCACTTTACAGACCACCTTCCACACCCCCACTTTACAGACCACCTTCCACACCCCCACTTTACAGACCACCTTCCACACCCCCACTTTACAGACCAACATCCACACCCCCACTTTACAGACCACCTTCCACACCCCCACTTTACAGACCAACATCCACACCCCCACTTTACAGACCAACATCCACACCCCCACTTTACAGACCACCATCCACACCCCCACTTTACAGACCACCTTCCACACCCCCACTTTACAGACCACCTTCCACACCCCCACTTTACAGACCACCATCCACACCCCCACTTTACAGACCAACATCCACACCCCCACTTTACAGACCAACATCCACACCCCCACTTTACAGACCAACATCCACACCCCCACTTTACAGACCAACATCCACACCCCCACTTTACAGACCACCTTCCACACCCCCACTTTACAGACCAACATCCACACCCCCACTTTACAGACCACTTCCACACCCCCACTTTACAGACCAACATCCACACCCCCACTTTACAGACCACCTTCCACACCCCCACTTTACAGACCAACATCCACACCCCCACTTTACAGACCAACATCCACACCCCCACTTTACAGACCACCTTCCACACCCCCACTTTACAGACCAACTTCCACACCCCCACTTTACAGACCAACATCCACACCCCCACTTTACAGACCACCTTCCACACCCCCACTTTACAGACCACCTTCCACACCCCCACTTTACAGACCAACATCCACACCCCCACTTTACAGACCAACATCCACACCCCCACTTTACAGACCACCTTCCACACCCCCACTTTACAGACCACCTTCCACACCCCCACTTTACAGACCAACATCCACACCCCCACTTTACAGACCAACATCCACACCCCCACTTTACAGACCAACTTCCACACCCCCACTTTACAGACCAACATCCACACCCCCACTTTACAGACCACCTTCCACACCCCCACTTTACAGACCACCTTCCACACCCCCACTTTACAGACCAACATCCACACCCCCACTTTACAGACCAACATCCACACCCCCACTTTACAGACCAACATCCACACCCCCACTTTACAGACCAACATCCACACCCCCACTTTACAGACCACCTTCCACACCCCCACTTTACAGACCACCATCCACACCCCCACTTTACAGACCAACATCCACACCCCCACTTTACAGACCAACATCCACACCCCCACTTTACAGACCACCTTCCACACCCCCACTTTACAGACCAACATCCACACCCCCACTTTACAGACCACCTTCCACACCCCCACTTTACAGACCAACATCCACACCCCCACTTTACAGACCCACATCCACACCCCCACTTTACAGACCAACATCCACACCCCCACTTTACAGACCAACATCCACACCCCCACTTTACAGACCAACATCCACACCCCCACTTTACAGACCACCTTCCACACCCCCACTTTACAGACCAACATCCACACCCCCACTTTACAGACCACCTTCCACACCCCCACTTTACAGACCAACATCCACACCCCCACTTTACAGACCAACATCCACACCCCCACTTTACAGACCAACATCCACACCCCCACTTTACAGACCACCTTCCACACCCCCACTTTACAGACCACCATCCACACCCCCACTTTACAGACCAACATCCACACCCCCACTTTACAGACCAACATCCACACCCCCACTTTACAGACCAACATCCACACCCCCACTTTACAGACCAACATCCACACCCCCACTTTACAGACCAACATCCACACCCCCACTTTACAGACCAACATCCACACCCCCACTTTACAGACCACCTTCCACACCCCCACTTTACAGACCACCTTCCACACCCCCACTTTACAGACCAACATCCACACCCCCACTTTACAGACCAACATCCACACCCCCACTTTACAGACCAACATCCACACCCCCACTTTACAGACCAACATCCACACCCCCACTTTACAGACCACCTTCCACACCCCCACTTTACAGACCAACATCCACACCCCCACTTTACAGACCAACATCCACACCCCCACTTTACAGACCACATTCCACACCCCCACTTTACAGACCACCTTCCACACCCCCACTTTACAGACCAACTTCCACACCCCCACTTTACAGACCACCTTCCACACCCCCACTTTACAGACCAACATCCACACCCCCACTTTACAGACCAACATCCACACCCCCACTTTACAGACCAACATCCACACCCCCACTTTACAGACCACCTTCCACACCCCCACTTTACAGACCACCTTCCACACCCCCACTTTACAGACCAACATCCACACCCCCACTTTACAGACCACCTTCCACACCCCCACTTTACAGACCACCTTCCACACCCCCACTTTACAGACCACCTTCCACACCCCCACTTTACAGACCACCTTCCACACCCCCACTTTACAGACCAACATCCACACCCCCACTTTACAGACCAACATCCACACCCCCACTTTACAGACCACCTTCCACACCCCCACTTTACAGACCACCTTCCACACCCCCACTTTACAGACCACCATCCACACCCCCACTTTACAGACCAACATCCACACCCCCACTTTACAGACCACCTTCCACACCCCCACTTTACAGACCAACATCCACACCCCCACTTTACAGACCACCTTCCACACCCCCACTTTACAGACCAACATCCACACCCCCACTTTACAGACCAACATCCACACCCCCACTTTACAGACCACCTTCCACACCCCCACTTTACAGACCACCTTCCACACCCCCACTTTACAGACCAACATCCACACCCCCACTTTACAGACCAACATCCACACCCCCACTTTACAGACCAACATCCACACCCCCACTTTACAGACCACCTTCCACACCCCCACTTTACAGACCACCATCCACACCCCCACTTTACAGACCACCTTCCACACCCCCACTTTACAGACCAACATCCACACCCCCACTTTACAGACCAACATCCACACCCCCACTTTACAGACCACCTTCCACACCCCCACTTTACAGACCAACATCCACACCCCCACTTTACAGACCAACATCCACACCCCCAATTTACAGACCAACATCCACACCCCCACTTTACAGACCAACATCCACACCCCCACTTTACAGACCAACATCCACACCCCCACTTTACAGACCAACATCCACACCCCCACTTTACAGACCAACATCCACACCCCCACTTTACAGACCACCTTCCACACCCCCACTTTACAGACCAACATCCACACCCCCACTTTACAGACCACCTTCCACACCCCCACTTTACAGACCACCTTCCACACCCCCACTTTACAGACCACCTTCCACACCCCCACTTTACAGACCAACATCCACACCCCCACTTTACAGACCAACATCCACACCCCCACTTTACAGACCACCTTCCACACCCCCACTTTACAGACCACCTTCCACACCCCCACTTTACAGACCAACATCCACACCCCCACTTTACAGACCACCATCCACACCCCCACTTTACAGACCACCTTCCACACCCCCACTTTACAGACCAACATCCACACCCCCACTTTACAGACCAACTTCCACACCCCCACTTTACAGACCAACATCCACACCCCCACTTTACAGACCACCTTCCACACCCCCACTTTACAGACCACCTTCCACACCCCCACTTTACAGACCACCTTCCACACCCCCACTTTACAGACCAACATCCACACCCCCACTTTACAGAACAACATCCACACCCCCACTTTACAGACCACCTTCCACACCCCCACTTTACAGACCACCTTCCACACCCCCACTTTACAGACCACCTTCCACACCCCCACTTTACAGACCAACATCCACACCCCCACTTTACAGACCAACATCCACACCCCCACTTTACAGACCACCTTCCACACCCCCACTTTACAGACCACCTTCCACACCCCCACTTTACAGACCAACATCCACACCCCCACTTTACAGACCAACATCCACACCCCCACTTTACAGACCACCTTCCACACCCCCACTTTACAGACCACCATCCACACCCCCACTTTACAGACCACCTTCCACACCCCCACTTTACAGACCAACATCCACACCCCCACTTTACAGACCAACATCCACACCCCCACTTTACAGACCAACATCCACACCCCCACTTTACAGACCAACATCCACACCCCCACTTTACAGACCAACATCCACACCCCCACTTTACAGACCACCTTCCACACCCCCACTTTACAGACCAACATCCACACCCCCACTTTACAGACCAACATCCACACCCCCACTTTACAGACCAACATCCACACCCCCACTTTACAGACCAACATCCACACCCCCACTTTACAGACCAACATCCACACCCCCACTTTACAGACCAACATCCACACCCCCACTTTACAGACCACCTTCCACACCCCCACTTTACAGACCACCTTCCACACCCCCACTTTACAGACCAACATCCACACCCCCACTTTACAGACCACATTCCACACCCCCACTTTACAGACCACCTTCCACACCCCCACTTTACAGACCAACATCCACACCCCCACTTTACAGACCACCTTCCACACCCCCACTTTACAGACCAACATCCACACCCCCACTTTACAGACCACCTTCCACACCCCCACTTTACAGACCAACATCCACACCCCCACTTTACAGACCACCTTCCACACCCCCACTTTACAGACCACCTTCCACACCCCCACTTTACAGACCAACATCCACACCCCCACTTTACAGACCAACATCCACACCCCCACTTTACAGACCACCATCCACACCCCCACTTTACAGACCAACATCCACACCCCCACTTTACAGACCACCTTCCACACCCCCACTTTACAGACCAACATCCACACCCCCACTTTACAGACCAACATCCACACCCCCACTTTACAGACCAACATCCACACCCCCACTTTACAGACCACCTTCCACACCCCCACTTTACAGACCACCATCCACACCCCCACTTTACAGACCAACATCCACACCCCCACTTTACAGACCAACATCCACACCCCCACTTTACAGACCAACTTCCACACCCCCACTTTACAGACCACCTTCCACACCCCCACTTTACAGACCACCTTCCACACCCCCACTTTACAGACCAACATCCACACCCCCACTTTACAGACCAACATCCACACCCCCACTTTACAGACCACCTTCCACACCCCCACTTTACAGACCACCTTCCACACCCCCACTTTACAGACCACCTTCCACACCCCCACTTTACAGACCACCTTCCACACCCCCACTTTACAGACCAACATCCACACCCCCACTTTACAGACCAACATCCACACCCCCACTTTACAGACCACCTTCCACACCCCCACTTTACAGACCAACATCCACACCCCCACTTTACAGACCAACATCCACACCCCCACTTTACAGACCAACATCCACACCCCCACTTTACAGACCAACATCCACACCCCCACTTTACAGACCACCTTCCACACCCCCACTTTACAGACCACCTTCCACACCCCCACTTTACAGACCAACATCCACACCCCCACTTTACAGACCAACATCCACACCCCCACTTTACAGACCAACTTCCACACCCCCACTTTACAGACCAACATCCACACCCCCACTTTACAGACCAACATCCACACCCCCACTTTACAGACCACCTTCCACACCCCCACTTTACAGACCAACATCCACACCCCCACTTTACAGACCACCTTCCACACCCCCACTTTACAGACCAACATCCACACCCCCACTTTACAGACCACAATCCACACCCCCACTTTACAGACCAACATCCACACCCCCACTTTACAGACCAACATCCACACCCCCACTTTACAGACCAACATCCACACCCCCACTTTACAGACCAACATCCACACCCCCACTTTACAGACCACCTTCCACACCCCCACTTTACAGACCACCTTCCACACCCCCACTTTACAGACCACCTTCCACACCCCCACTTTACAGACCAACATCCACACCCCCACTTTACAGACCACCTTCCACACCCCCACTTTACAGACCACCTTCCACACCCCCACTTTACAGACCAACATCCACACCCCCACTTTACAGACCACCTTCCACACCCCCACTTTACAGACCAACATCCACACCCCCACTTTACAGACCAACATCCACACCCCCACTTTACAGACCAACATCCACACCCCCACTTTACAGACCAACATCCACACCCCCACTTTACAGACCAACATCCACACCCCCACTTTACAGACCAACATCCACACCCCCACTTTACAGACCAACATCCACACCCCCACTTTACAGACCAACATCCACACCCCCACTTTACAGACCACCATCCACACCCCCACTTTACAGACCACCTTCCACACCCCCACTTTACAGACCAACATCCACACCCCCACTTTACAGACCAACATCCACACCCCCACTTTACAGACCAACATCCACACCCCCACTTTACAGACCACCTTCCACACCCCCACTTTACAGACCACCTTCCACACCCCCACTTTACAGACCAACATCCACACCCCCACTTTACAGACCAACATCCACACCCCCACTTTACAGACCAACATCCACACCCCCACTTTACAGACCACCTTCCACACCCCCACTTTACAGACCAACATCCACACCCCCACTTTACAGACCAACATCCACACCCCCACTTTACAGACCAACATCCACACCCCCACTTTACAGACCAACATCCACACCCCCACTTTACAGACCACCTTCCACACCCCCACTTTACAGACCAACATCCACACCCCCACTTTACAGACCAACATCCACACCCCCACTTTACAGACCACCATCCACACCCCCACTTTACAGACCACCTTCCACACCCCCACTTTACAGACCACCATCCACACCCCCACTTTACAGACCAACTTCCACACCCCCACTTTACAGACCAACATCCACACCCCCACTTTACAGACCAACATCCACACCCCCACTTTACAGACCACCTTCCACACCCCCACTTTACAGACCAACATCCACACCCCCACTTTACAGACCACCTTCCACACCCCCACTTTACAGACCAACATCCACACCCCCACTTTACAGACCAACATCCACCCCCCCACTTTACAGACCACCTTCCACACCCCCACTTTACAGACCAACATCCACACCCCCACTTTACAGACCAACATCCACACCCCCACTTTACAGACCAACATCCACACCCCCACTTTACAGACCACCTTCCACACCCCCACTTTACAGACCAACATCCACACCCCCACTTTACAGACCACCTTCCACACCCCCACTTTACAGACCACCATCCACACCCCCACTTTACAGACCACCTTCCACACCCCCACTTTACAGACCAACATCCACACCCCCACTTTACAGACCACCTTCCACACCCCCACTTTACAGACCAACATCCACACCCCCACTTTACAGACCAACATCCACACCCCCACTTTACAGACCACCTTCCACACCCCCACTTTACAGACCAACATCCACACCCCCACTTTACAGACCAACATCCACACCCCCACTTTACAGACCAACATCCACACCCCCACTTTACAGACCAACATCCACACCCCCACTTTACAGACCACCTTCCACACCCCCACTTTACAGACCAACATCCACACCCCCACTTTACAGACCAACATCCACACCCCCACTTTACAGACCACCTTCCACACCCCCACTTTACAGACCACCTTCCACACCCCCACTTTACAGACCAACATCCACACCCCCACTTTACAGACCACCTTCCACACCCCCACTTTACAGACCAACATCCACACCCCCACTTTACAGACCACCTTCCACACCCCCACTTTACAGACCAACATCCACACCCCCACTTTACAGACCAACATCCACACCCCCACTTTACAGACCACCATCCACACCCCCACTTTACAGACCACCTTCCACACCCCCACTTTACAGACCACCATCCACACCCCCACTTTACAGACCAACATCCACACCCCCACTTTACAGACCAACATCCACACCCCCACTTTACAGACCACCTTCCACACCCCCACTTTACAGACCAACCTTCCACACCCCCACTTTACAGACCACCTTCCACACCCCCACTTTACAGACCAACATCCACACCCCCACTTTACAGACCAACATCCACACCCCCACTTTACAGACCAACATCCACACCCCCACTTTACAGACCAACATCCACACCCCCACTTTACAGACCAACATCCACACCCCCACTTTACAGACCAACATCCACACCCCCACTTTACAGACCAACTTCCACACCCCCACTTTACAGACCACCTTCCACACCCCCACTTTACAGACCAACATCCACACCCCCACTTTACAGACCACCTTCCACACCCCCACTTTACAGACCAACATCCACACCCCCACTTTACAGACCACCTTCCACACCCCCACTTTACAGACCAACATCCACACCCCCACTTTACAGACCAACATCCACACCCCCACTTTACAGACCAACTTCCACACCCCCACTTTACAGACCACCTTCCACACCCCCACTTTACAGACCAACATCCACACCCCCACTTTACAGACCAACATCCACACCCCCACTTTACAGACCACCTTCCACACCCCCACTTTACAGACCAACATCCACACCCCCACTTTACAGACCACCTTCCACACCCCCACTTTACAGACCACCTTCCACACCCCCACTTTACAGACCACCTTCCACACCCCCACTTTACAGACCAACATCCACACCCCCACTTTACAGACCACCTTCCACACCCCCACTTTACAGACCAACATCCACACTCCCACTTTACAGACCACCTTCCACACCCCCACTTTACAGACCAACATCCACACCCCCACTTTACAGACCAACATCCACACCCCCACTTTACAGACCACCTTCCACACCCCCACTTTACAGACCACCTTCCACACCCCCACTTTACAGACCACCTTCCACACCCCCACTTTACAGACCACCTTCCACACCCCCACTTTACAGACCTCCTTCCACACCCCCACTTTACAGACCACCTTCCACACCCCCACTTTACAGACCAACATCCACACCCCCACTTTACAGACCACCTTCCACACCCCCACTTTACAGACCAACATCCACACCCCCACTTTACAGACCAACATCCACACCCCCACTTTACAGACCACCTTCCACACCCCCACTTTACAGACCAACATCCACACCCCCACTTTACAGACCAACATCCACACCCCCACTTTACAGACCAACATCCACACCCCCACTTTACAGACCAACATCCACACCCCCACTTTACAGACCAACTTCCACACCCCCACTTTACAGACCAACATCCACACCCCCACTTTACAGACCACCTTCCACACCCCCACTTTACAGACCAACATCCACACCCCCACTTTACAGACCAACTTCCACACCCCCACTTTACAGACCAACATCCACACCCCCACTTTACAGACCAACATCCACACCCCCACTTTACAGACCACCTTCCACACCCCCACTTTACAGACCACCTTCCACACCCCCACTTTACAGACCACCATCCACACCCCCACTTTACAGACCACCTTCCACACCCCCACTTTACAGACCAACATCCACACCCCCACTTTACAGACCACCTTCCACACCCCCACTTTACAGACCAACTTCCACACCCCCACTTTACAGACCAACATCCACACCCCCACTTTACAGACCAACTTCCACACCCCCACTTTACAGACCAACATCCACACCCCCACTTTACAGACCACCTTCCACACCCCCACTTTACAGACCAACATCCACACCCCCACTTTACAGACCAACATCCACACCCCCACTTTACAGACCACCTTCCACACCCCCACTTTACAGACCACCTTCCACACCCCCACTTTACAGACCACCATCCACACCCCCACTTTACAGACCACCTTCCACACCCCCACTTTACAGACCAACATCCACACCCCCACTTTACAGACCACCTTCCACACCCCCACTTTACAGACCAACATCCACACCCCCACTTTACAGACCAACATCCACACCCCCACTTTACAGACCAACATCCACACCCCCACTTTACAGACCACCTTCCACACCCCCACTTTACAGACCAACATCCACACCCCCACTTTACAGACCACCTTCCACACCCCCACTTTACAGACCAACTTCCACACCCCCACTTTACAGACCACCTTCCACACCCCCACTTTACAGACCAACATCCACACCCCCACTTTACAGACCACCTTCCACACCCCCACTTTACAGACCAACATTCACACCCCCACTTTACAGACCAACATCCACACCCCCACTTTACAGACCACCTTCCACACCCCCACTTTACAGACCAACATCCACACCCCCACTTTACAGACCAACATCCACACCCCCACTTTACAGACCAACATCCACACCCCCACTTTACAGACCAACATCCACACCCCCACTTTACAGACCAACATCCACACCCCCACTTTACAGACCACCTTCCACACCCCCACTTTACAGACCAACATCCACACCCCCACTTTACAGACCACCTTCCACACCCCCACTTTACAGACCACCTTCCACACCCCCAATTTACAGACCACCTTCCACACACCCACTTTACAGACCAACATCCACACCCCCACTTTACAGACCACCTTCCACACCCACACTTTACAGACCACCTTCCACACCCCCACTTTACAGACCACCTTCCACACCCCCACTTTACAGACCAACATCCACACCCCCACTTTACAGACCAACATCCACACCCCCACTTTACAGACCACCTTCCACACCCCCACTTTACAGACCACCTTCCACACCCCCACTTTACAGACCACCTTCCACACCCCCACTTTACAGACCACCTTCCACACCCCCACTTTACAGACCAACATCCACACCCCCACTTTACAGACCAACATCCACACCCCCACTTTACAGACCACCTTCCACACCCCCACTTTACAGACAACCTTCCACACCCCCACTTTACAGACAACCTTCCACACCCCCACTTTACAGACCACCTTCCACACCCCCACTTTACAGACCAACATCCACACCCCCACTTTACAGACCAACTTCCACACCCCCACTTTACAGACCAACATCCACACCCCCACTTTACAGACCACCATCCACACCCCCACTTTACAGACCACCATCCACACCCCCACTTTACAGACCACCTTCCACACCCCCACTTTACAGACCAACATCCACACGCCCACTTTACAGACCAACTTCCACACCCCCACTTTACAGACCAACATCCACACCCCCACTTTACAGACCAACATCCACACCCCCACTTTACAGACCACCTTCCACACCCCCACTTTACAGACCAACATCCACACCCCCACTTTACAGACCACCTTCCACACCCCCACTTTACAGACCAACATCCACACCCCCACTTTACAGACCACATCCACACCCCCACTTTGCAGACCAACATCTACAGCCCCACTTTACAGACCAACATCCACACCCCACTTTACAGACCACCTTCCACACCCCCACTTTACAGACCAACATCCACACCCCCACTTTACAGACCACCTTCCACACCCCCACTTTACAGACCACCTTCCACACCCCCACTTTACAGACCAACATCCACACCCCCACTTTACAGACCACCTTCCACACCCCCACTTTACAGACCACCTTCCACACCCCCACTTTACAGACCACCTTCCACACCCCCACTTTACAGACCACCTTCCACACCCCCACTTTACAGACCAACATCCACACCCCCACTTTACAGACCAACATCCACACCCCCACTTTACAGACCAACATCCACACCCCCACTTTACAGACCACCTTCCACACCCCCACTTTACAGACCAACTTCCACACCCCCACTTTACAGACCACCTTCCACACCCCCACTTTACAGACCAACATCCACACCCCCACTTTACAGACCAACATCCACACCCCCACTTTACAGACCACCTTCCACACCCCCACTTTACAGACCAACATCCACACCCCCACTTTACAGACCAACATCCACACCCCCACTTTACAGACCAACATCCACACCCCCACTTTACAGACCAACATCCACACCCCCACTTTACAGACCAACATCCACACCCCCACTTTACAGACCACCTTCCACACCCCCACTTTACAGACCCACATCCACACCCCCACTTTACAGACCAACATCCACACCCCCACTTTACAGACCAACATCCACACCCCCACTTTACAGACCACCTTCCACACCCCCACTTTACAGACCAACATCCACACCCCCACTTTACAGACCACCTTCCACACCCCCACTTTACAGACCAACATCCACACCCCCACTTTACAGACCACCTTCCACACCCCCACTTTACAGACCACCATCCACACCCCCACTTTACAGACCACCATCCACACCCCCACTTTACAGACCAACATCCACACCCCCACTTTACAGACCACATCCACACCCCCACTTTACAGACCAACATCCACACCCCCACTTTACAGACCACCTTCCACACCCCCACTTTACAGACCAACATCCACACCCCCACTTTACAGACCAACATCCACACCCCCACTTTACAGACCAACATCCACACCCCCACTTTACAGACCAACATCCACACCCCCACTTTACAGACCAACATCCACACCCCCACTTTACAGACCACCTTCACACCCCCACTTTACAGACCACCTTCCACACCCCCACTTTACAGACCACCTTCCACACCCCCACTTTACAGACCAACATCCACACCCCCACTTTACAGACCACCTTCCACACCCCCACTTTACAGACCAACATCCACACCCCCACTTTACAGACCACCTTCCACACCCCCACTTTACAGACCAACATCCACACCCCCACTTTACAGACCACCTTCCACACCCCCACTTTACAGACCAACATCCACACCCCCACTTTACAGACCAACATCCACACCCCCACTTTACAGACCACCTTCCACACCCCCACTTTACAGACCAACATCCACACCCCCACTTTACAGACCAACATCCACACCCCCACTTTACAGACCAACTTCCACACCCCCACTTTACAGACCAACATCCACACCCCCACTTTACAGACCACCTTCCACACCCCCACTTTACAGACCACCTTCCACACCCCCACTTTACAGACCAACATCCACACCCCCACTTTACAGACCACCTTCCACACCCCCACTTTACAGACCAACATCCACACCCCCACTTTACAGACAACCTTCCACACCCCCACTTTACAGACCACCTTCCACACCCCCACTTTACAGACCACCTTCCACACCCCCACTTTACAGACCAACATCCACACCCCCACTTTACAGACCAACATCCACACCCCCACTTTACAGACCAACCTTCCACACCCCCACTTTACAGACCACCTTCCACACCCCCACTTTACAGACCACCTTCCACACCCCCACTTTACAGACCACCTTCCACACCCCCACTTTACAGACCACCTTCCACACCCCCACTTTACAGACCAACATCCACACCCCCACTTTACAGACCAACATCCACACCCCCACTTTACAGACCACCTTCCACACCCCCACTTTACAGACCACCTTCCACACCCCCACTTTACAGACCAACATCCACACCCCCACTTTACAGACCAACATCCACACCCCCACTTTACAGACCAACATCCACAGCCCCACTTTACAGACCACCTTCCACACCCCCACTTTACAGACCACCTTCCACACCCCCACTTTACAGACCACCTTCCACACCCCCACTTTACAGACCAACATCCACACCCCCACTTTACAGACCAACATCCACACCCCCACTTTACAGACCACCTTCCACACCCCACTTTACAGACCAACATCCACACCCCCACTTTACAGACCACCTTCCACACCCCCACTTTACAGAGCAACATCCACACCCCCACTTTACAGACCACTTCCACACCCCCACTTTACAGACCACCTTCCACACCCCCACTTTACAGACCACCTTCCACACCCCCACTTTACAGACCACCATCCACACCCCCACTTTACAGACCAACATCCACACCCCCACTTTACAGACCAACATCCACACCCCCACTTTACAGACCAACATCCACACCCCCACTTTACAGACCACCTTCCACACCCCCACTTTACAGACCAACATCCACACCCCCACTTTACAGACCAACATCCACACCCCCACTTTACAGACCAACATCCACACCCCCACTTTACAGACCAACATCCACACCCCCACTTTACAGACCACCTTCCACACCCCCACTTTACAGACCACCTTCCACACCCCCACTTTACAGACCACCTTCCACACCCCCACTTTACAGACCACCTTCCACACCCCCACTTTACAGACCACCTTCCACACCCCCACTTTACAGACCACCTTCCACACCCCCACTTTACAGACCAACCTCCACACCCCCACTTTACAGACCAACATCCTCACCCCCACTTTACAGACCACCTTCCACACCCCCACTTTACAGACCACCTTCCACACCCCCACTTTACAGACCACCTTCCACACCCCCACTTTACAGACCAACATCCACACCCCCACTTTACAGACCAACATCCACACACCCACTTTACAGACCACCTTCCACACCCCCACTTTACAGATCAACATCCACACCCCCACTTTACAGACCACCTTCCACACCCCCACTTTACAGATCACCTTCCACACCCCCACTTTACAGACCACCTTCCACACCCCCACTTTACAGACCACCTTCCACACCCCCACTTTACAGACCAACATCCACACCCCCACTTTACAGACCACCTTCCACACCCCCACTTTACAGACCACCTTCCACACCCCCACTTTACAGACCACCTTCCACACCCCCACTTTACAGACCACCTTCCACACCCCCACTTTACAGACCACCTTCAACACCCCCACTTTACAGACCACCTTCCACACCCCCACTTTACAGACCACCTTCCACACCCCCACTTTACAGACAACCTTCCACACCCCCACTTTACAGACCAACATCCACACC
This sequence comes from Carcharodon carcharias, assembly GCF_017639515.1. Lineage (NCBI taxonomy): Eukaryota > Metazoa > Chordata > Chondrichthyes > Lamniformes > Lamnidae > Carcharodon > Carcharodon carcharias. The sequence goes on along the minus strand of NC_054484.1, from coordinate 118,511,148 downwards.
CCCACTTTACAGACCACCTTCCACACCCCCACTTTACAGACCACCTTCCACACCCCCACTTTACAGACCAACCTTCCACACCCCCACTTTACAGACCAACATCCACACCCCCACTTTACAGACCAACATCCACACCCCCACTTTACAGACCACCTTCCACACCCCCACTTTACAGACCAACATCCACACCCCCACTTTACAGACCAACATCCACACCCCCACTTTACAGACCACCTTCCACACCCCCACTTTACAGACCAACATCCACACCCCCACTTTACAGACCACCTTCCACACCCCCACTTTACAGACCAACATCCACACCCCCACTTTACAGACCAACATCCACACCCCCACTTTACAGACCAACATCCACACCCCCACTTTACAGACCAACATCCACACCCCCACTTTACAGACCAACATCCACACCCCTACTTTACAGACCAACATCCACACCCCCACTTTACAGACCACTTCCACACCCCCACTTTACAGACCACCTTCCACACCCCCACTTTACAGACCACCTTCCACACCCCCACTTTACAGACCACCTTCCACACCCCCACTTTACAGACCACCTTCCACACCCCCACTTTACAGACCACCTTCCACACCCCCACTTTACAGACCAACATCCACACCCCCACTTTACAGACCACCTTCCACACCCCCACTTTACAGACCAACATCCACACCCCCACTTTACAGACCAACATCCACACCCCCACTTTACAGACCAACATCCACACCCCCACTTTACAGACCACCTTCCACACCCCCACTTTACAGACCACCTTCCACACCCCCACTTTACAGACCACCTTCCACACCCCCACTTTACAGACCAACATCCACACCCCCACTTTACAGACCACCTTCCACACCCCCACTTTACAGACCAACATCCACACCCCCACTTTACAGACCACCTTCCACACCCCCACTTTACAGACCACCTTCCACACCCCCACTTTACAGACCAACATCCACACCCCCACTTTACAGACCACCTTCCACACCCCCACTTTACAGACCAACATCCACACCCCCACTTTACAGACAACCTTCCACACCCCCACTTTACAGACCACCTTCCACACCCCCACTTTACAGACCACCTTCAGCACCCCCACTTTACAGACCAACATCCACACCCCCACTTTACAGACCAACATCCACACCCCCACTTTACAGACAACCTTCCACACCCCCACTTTACAGACAACCTTCCACACCCCCACTTTACAGACCACCTTCCACACCCCCACTTTACAGAGCACCTTCCACACCCCCACTTTACAGACCAACATCCACACCCCCACTTTACAGACCAACATCCACACCCCCACTTTACAGACCACCTTCCACACCCCCACTTTACAGACCACCTTCCACACCCCGACTTTACAGACCAACATCCTCACCCCCACTTTACAGACCAACATCCACACCCCCACTTTACAGACCAACATCCACAGCCCCACTTTACAGACCACCTTCCACACCCCCACTTTACAGACCACCTTCCACACCCCCACTTTACAGACCACCTTCCACACCCCCACTTTACAGACCAACATCCACACCCCCACTTTACAGACCAACATCCACACCCCCACTTTACAGACCACCTTCCACACCCCCACTTTACAGACCAACATCCACACCCCCACTTTGCAGACCACTTTCCTCACCCCCACTTTACAGACCACCTTCCACACCCCCACTTTACAGAACACCTTCCACACCCCCACTTTACAGACCACCATCCACACCCCCACTTTACAGACCAACATCGACACCCCCACTTTACAGACCAACATCCACACTCCCACTTTACAGACCAACATCCACACCCCCACTTTACAGACCACCTTCCTCACCCCCACTTTACAGACCAACATCCACACCCCCACTTTACAGACAAACATCCACACCCCCACTTTGCAGACCAACATCCACTCCCCCACTTTACAGACCACCTTCCACAGCCCCACTTTACAGACCACCTTCCACACACACTTTTCACAGACCACTTTCCATGCCCCCTTTTACAGACCACATTGCAAACCCTGCTTTACATATTACCCTCCTCTCTTCTCCTCGTATTGCCCTCTTGCACATCACCCCATCCCAATTTTAGACTTTGTCTTTTTCACCACCAACGTCCCCTGTTTTCTGACCACCGTCCACCTCCACTGTGCCTTTTATCCCCCCATCCCAAAAAGGTTTTATGTCTTTCTCCTGATCCTTCCCTTCACACCACCAGCTGGGTATGTAGACCTGGCACTGAGGAGAATGGGCTGAATAGGGAGTGCAGGCCGCAGTGTAAGGCTCATGAGAGAGGGTTCTCGCTCACCCGGTGCACTCAAGGCTTGCCAGACCGTGAATCTGAATGGGAAAAATTCCTGCTGGCTAGGAACTGAAGTTTTGAGCGGCCACAAGCGTCCGGTCTAGTGCCCAGTTCATGAATATTCACGAGGTGCAAAATGAGTTCCTGACTTTCACCAGTTTGAAAGGGGAGTTGCCCTTATCCCTCCGTAAACCTCGTTCAGGAAGATCCCAAACAGGCTTTCCATTCTCGGGAAAATGGCAATTATTTTCCTTGCAACTTTTTGCACCCCCGATAACCACAATTCGTGCTGCTAGAGGGTGCATTCTATAAAGCCCAGGGTCTTTTTATAAAATTGGTCTGTCCTGTATCTGGACAGGTCATAACAGTAAACGTTCGGGCAGTTATGTATCTGTATTGGCTATTTACAGTAATGTCTCTAAAATGCATTTGTTTGGATGTTGAACTGTACAGTTTTCCTAAGATAAATTAGATCATGCTGTTCCAGCACTGACTGTAATTAATATCCATCTCCATGGGAACTGATTGTCTCCACTACTCATTACATCCAATTGTTGAACACAGCCAGCTCACACATAGTTCTTACCTACGTTTATTTATATGGAATAGGTTTTTATTATTTTACAGATCTGGACTAATTAATATCTATAGTTCAATTGATTTGATTTTAAGATCAACCAGTCTGAACAAGTGTAAGAGATGTCCATCACACTCCATGAAGATTAATGTTGGGTATATATGAAATAATTATAACAAACATAAATATAAATATAAAATCAGATTCAGAAACTGAATTGTTGAATTCATTTGAGAGCTTGTTAGGTGAATTTCTTAAAATATTTTCTATGGCCTTCAAATAGAATGTGACACATTAATTAGAAACTTAGGTAAAGCTGCAGCCAATTCGATTCACCCTACGTGATATACAGAAATGGCTATTGGCACTGGATATTGAAAAGACTATGGGCCCTGACTTAATCTCAGCAACAATACTGAAAATTTGTGCTCAAGGATTTGCTGTGCTTCTAGCCAAGCTGTTCTGGTACAGCTATAATATTGGTATGTACCCGGCTATGTGGAAAATTACCCAAGTATGTCCTGTACATAAGCAAGACAAATGCAACATGGCCAGTGATCACCCCCTCACTCCAATCTCGAACATTAGTAAAGTGATGGAAGGTTTCATGGACACTTTAACATTTCAACTCAGCAATAATCTGTTCGCTGACGCTCATTTTCGGCTCCACGAGGATTGTTCAGCTCCTGACACATTTATAGTGTTTTATTCAGACACGGACAACAGAGTAGAACTCTAGAAGTGAGGTTAAGAGTGATTGCTACATCAAGGTAGCAATTGACCAAGTGTGGCATCAAGGAGCCCTGGAAAAACTGAGGCTAATGTAAATAAGAAAAAAATAGCTTCCTATAGTTCGACTCTCATCTAGTACTAAGGAACATGGTTTAGGTTATTGTCAGTCATTCATCTCATTTATAGGACTTCACTGCAGGAGTTCCTCAGGGTAGTTTCCTTGGCCCAACTGTCTTCAGCCTATTCATCACTGACCTTCCATCCATCAGAATGTCAGAGGTGGGGGTGTACACTGGTGATTGCACAGTGCTCAGCACCATTTGTGTCTCCTCAGATACTGAAGCAGCCAGGCCTGGACAACATTCAGCTGTGGGCTGAAAAATTTGTGTCACAGAAGTGCTAGGCAATGACCATCTCCAGGAAGAAAGCATTAACATCTCCCATTCAACTGCATTGGCTAAACTATAGCTGAATCCCTCACTCTCAACATCCTTTGGGTTATCATTGACCAGAAATTGATCTGGGGTAACGATACAAATAATGTGACTAAAAGAGCAGGTTTGAAGTTATGAGTCCTGCGGCAAATTACACAGCTCTTGATGCCCCAAACATTTGTATGCTCTGCCAGGCACAATTCCACAGTGTGAGGTATTGTTTTCCAATCGCCTGGATGAGTGCAGCTCCCCAAATACTCAGGAAGCTCCATACCATCCAGGGCAAAGCATCTCGCTTCATTGCAAGCCCATCCAGCTGCTACATCATCAAACCCATGCACCACCATATCTCATTGGCATCATTGTGCACCATCTACAAGATGCACTTCAGCAACTCACCATGGCTCTTTCTTCTGCATCGTCCAAACCCAAGACCACTAACATATAGCAGGACAAGGGCAGCATACAATTGTGGACATCACCATCTGAAAGTTCCCTTCCAAACCACTTAACAAACTGACTTGAAACTATGTTACCTTTCCTTCAATGTTTCTAGTTAGGAAACTGAGTGTCAAAATAGGTAGTGAAGGCTCATGCCCGTTACTGTAGGTAAACAACAGCCATGGATTCAACTGGTTTGGAAGTGAAAGGAAGATTGACGTGAGAAATTAAGCACACAACTAGTGACCACCGAATGGAAAATACTTCCAGCTAGGGCAGTGATTGTGGGGTGGGGCGGAAAGCTTGAGTTTGTTTAAGAAACACCTGGGCGATGTGGGAGCGACACATATAATCTTAAATACATCAGATAGATTTCCTCCGAGTACCAATATTTCTAATCTATAAGGCTGAACTCTGACAAGTCTAGAGCTTTGTTACAAAGCAAATTGATAGCCCGTGTGTAGTGTCTCCCATGGACACACTAACACTGGGAAAACACTTATATCTTGATGCGCTGCTCTCCTGGCATTAGCTATACTTAGGGCAGCTTGCATGTGAACTTGCATAAGTGAGTCCTTCATTCACACATTTCATGTTCTGGTTCCAGTTGGAACTGCTTTTCACACTGCAAAGCTGGTTGTAATACACATATTTTTCGTATATATATTGATGGAATGTTTGCACCTCCAGATGGACCAGCATGTGTTGCCCATCACAAATTGCTCTTGAGAAGGTTGTGGTGAGCTGCCTTTTTGAACTACTGCTGTCCATGTGGCGTAGATATACTCAGCGCTGCTGGGGAGGGAGTTCCAGGATGTTGAACCAGCGACAATGAAGGAAGGACAATCTATTTCCGTGTCACGATGTTGCGTGATGTGGAGGGTAACACCCTAGTGGTGGTGTTACTGTGTGGCCGCCTCGCTTGTCCTTTTGAATGTAATGGCCAGGGATATGAACGGTGCTGTGTGAAGAGTCGTGGTAAGATACTGCAGTGCATCTTGTGGAGCGGACACACAGCTGTCTCTGTGTGACGGTGGTGGAGTGAGTGAATGGTTGTGGATGTGGTGCCAGAGAGAGGGCTGTTTTGTCCTGCATGGTTTCAAGTTCAATGAGTTGTGTTGGAGCTGCACTCATTCAAGAAATCGGGGGGTATTCCTTCTCACTCCTGACCAATGTCTTGTAGACCGTTGACAGACTCTGAGGAGTCAGGAGGTGATTTACTGCCCACATGATGCTGAGCCTCTGACCTGCTCTCGTAGACAGAGTGCTTATGTGGCAGGTCCAGTTCAGTCTCTGGTCAATAGTAAACCCCAGGATGTTGATCGTCTGGGATTCAGTGATGGAAATATCATTGAGGTTTAAGGGGCGAATGTTAGAATCTCTCTTGCTGTTGATGGTCACTGCCTGATACTTTTGTGTCATTAATGTTACTTGCCACTTGTCAGTTCAAGACTGGGTTCATCCCAGGTCTTTTTGCATTTGAACATGGATTTCCTGAGTATCTGATGAGTCCCGAAATGTGATGAACATTGTGCAATCATCAGACAACAGCACTATTTCTGACCTTATGACGGAAGTTGAGTCATTGGTGAAGCAACTGAAACTTGTTGCACTGAGGACACTGCCCTGAGGAGCTTATGAAGTGATGTCCTGGAGCTGCGATGACTGACCTCCAACAACCACAACTATCCTCCTCTGTGCCTGATATGTCTGCAACCACTGGAGATTTTTCTCCCATTCCCATCGCCTGCTGTTTTGCTAAGGTTGCTCACAACCAGGCTTTGTCAAATGCTGCCTTGATAAGGATGGTATTCACTCTCAGCTCAATAAGCAGTTGGTTGCTTGGCAAGCGATGTGGGAAAGCTCTGTTGCTGACACTTTCCATTACCTTACTGATTATAGAGAGTAGATTGATTGACAGTAATTATCCCTGTTCGATTTGTCATGCTTTGATCATACAGATCATAATGCACCAATTTTTCACATTGCAGCGGAGATGCCAGTGTTATATTTGTAATGGAGAAGTTTGGCCAGTGGTGGGCATGGTCTGGAGCACAAGTCCTCAATACTAATGCCGGAGTTTTGTCAGGCCCCATTGTCTTTGCATTATCCTGTGCCTTGAGACATTTCTTGATATCAGTAGGAGTGAATCACACGGGCTGAGGACTGGGATCAGAGATGCTGGTGACCACCCATGAAGGTCGAGTTGCATCATTTGATCAGCATCTCTGGCTGAAGATTGTTGCAAATGTTTAAGCCTTGTATTGTGTACTGATTGCTGGACAAGGCCATCATTGAGGAAGTGAACACTTGTAGAGCCAACTCCTGTGTCAAGTAGTTGCTTAATTGGCCACCACTATTCAAAACTAGATGTGACTTTACTGCAGATGTTAGGCCTGATGCTTTGAGTATGGAAGCACTTTGCTCTGTCTATCCATTGCTATTTACGTTGTTTTTGGTATACAAGTAGGTATACCTGCTGCTGTTCCTGGCGTGCACACTCGTGCTCTTTACTAAACCAGTGTTGATTCCCTGGCCTGCAGGTCATGTTAGAGTAGGGTATATGTTGGGCCAGGATGCTTGACTTTATGCTTGAGCGTATTTCTGATTCTACAGATGGCCCACAGCGCCTCTTGCATGCCGCATTGCTTGATCTGTATGAATTCTACTCCATTTAGCATGGAGGCAGTGCCAAACAAGACAATGTAGTTATTTCCAATGTGAAGATGGGATTCGTCTCCACAACGGCCTTGCGTTGGTCACCCCTCCAGATAATGGAATGGGCAGATGTATCTGCAACAGGCAGATTAGTGAGGATGCGGTCAGTTACATTTTAACATCTTGCTGCTTCATTCAGCCCCTGCCGCAGACCCAGTCAAACAGCATTGATCTTCAGTGCTCGGCCACCTCAGCCTGTAGTGTGGCTACAGAGCCACACTTGTTGGTTGACATTGAAGTCCGCCTCCCTGAGTGCATTCTATATCCTCGCCACCATCATTGCTTCCCTCAAGTTGTTTTCAGGCTGCAGCAGTACTGATTCAATAACTGTATGTGGGAGTTGATGTGATGGTGGGGAGGGTGGGTGTTGGCTGTGGTGGGACATGCGTAGTAATTAACACGGGGTTCCCTTATCCATATTTGACCTGAGATCACGAGACTTTATGTGGTCCGGAGTCCATAATTAATATTCCCTGGGAAATCCCTGCTGACTGTAGACCACCAATCACCTCTAATGGATCTGTCTTGCTGGTAAAGCAGGATGTGCCTGAGGAGGGAGAAGATGGTGTCTGGGAAATGGTCTGTAAAAATGCAGGCATGACCACGTAAGATTTCCTTCACTAAAGCGCATTACAGTGTTTGTTCCATAGTAACTTACAGTGTCCCTTCAATCACTCTCAGTACAGGTACAGCAAACAGTCACAGCTTTATCATTGATTTAACTTCATAGTCCCTGTCCATCTGCTTTATCACTGCTCTCGCTTGCACTTTCACTTCCCGTCCAGAGATAAGACATTGGGCAGCATTGCCCAAGTTGCCTGTTCAAACAATACCCCCACCCCCACCCCATGCATCTGGATTGTGTGTGTACAGTAAAACTGTGTTGAGAAATGTGTATGATTATGTGCTGAATATTCCAGTGATGCTAAGTAAAATGATTGACTTGATCATGGTGTAACAGACTATGAGCATAATCTGTCCATTTTAGGCATGTTTTGATCTTTCCCCCAATAACAGCGAACTTGCATGTCAGAGTTAAGCAAGGTGAATAAAATTCCAGGAGGTGTTGTCATTTGTTGCTACACAGATTGGGTGAGTGTAATCATTCATTTGGAAGGGATTGATCTGTAGAATTCAGCTGAGAATTTGTTTGGAGATGTTGTTAAAATATGTTCTGTGATCATTTTAATCTTAATTGGGAAAACACACTTATTTTTATTTCTTCAATTGACTGTAAATAATTTAAGGAACAAAAATATTTTTTATTATATTTTCCAAGGTGAGAGACAATATTACAGCATTTGAGCATCAACATTCATCCTTCATACTCCAAGACTCATCGCACAGCATAATGTTTCACACCGCACATTGGACGGATTTAAATGAGATTAGCCATAAAATGGAGAATATAATCTCTGTCCTTACTATTGGATCTAAGAGATGATTTACTCTGCTTCTAAGCCCATGTGGTACCTGTCCTGGGAGTGATTGATGGGGACGGTGTAGAGACACACAGAGAAATAGAGAGAGAGACAGAGACAGAGAGAGGGTGAGAGGCAGAGAGATGGGGCGAGAGAGAAAGAGCGGGACATAGCGACAGTGAGATACGGTGAGAGATAGAGAGAGACAGAGAGAGAGGGTGAGAGAGAGAGAGATAGAAAGAAGTGATGGAGTGAAATTTAAATTGATGGGGTGAGAGAGGGAGACAGAGAGAGGGGTGAGAGTGTCCAAAATAGAGATGGGTTGAGAGATAGAATCAGAGAGACGAGTCGAGGAAAGGCAAAAGCGGTAGGGCGAGAGAGAGCTGATGAAATGGAGCGAGAACCATCCTCAATATTTAAAATGGAGGCAGATACCTTCTCAATCTTTAAAATGGAGGGAGATCCCTTTACCCTCATTAAAATGAGGGAAATCCCTTCTCTGTCTTTAAAATGAGGAAGATCCCTTCTCCGTCTTTTAAATGGAGGAAGATCCCTTCTCTGTCTTTAAAATGGGGGGAGATCCCTTTCCTGTTTTTAAATGGAGGGAGATCCCTTCTCATTCTATGAAATGTAGGGAGATCCTTTCTCCATCTTTAAATGGGAGGGAAATCCCTTCTCCATTTTTAAAATGGAGGGAGATCCATTTCCTGTTTTCAACTGGAGGGAGATCCCTTAATTGTTTGTAAAATGGAGGGAGATCCCTTCTCTGTTTTTAAGATGGAGGGAGATCCCTTCTCTGCCTTTAAAGTTGGGGGAAATCCCTTCTCCGTCTTTAAAATGGAGGGAGATCCCTTTCCTGTTTTTAAAAAGGAGGGAGATCCCTTCTCCATCTTTAAAATGGAGAGACTGAGAGAGACAGGGACAGAGAGATAGGGAGAGAGAGGGTCTGAGAGAGACAGAAAGATAGAGAGAGACTGAGAGAGAGCGAGAGGGGGACAGAGAGAGACACAGTCTGAGAGAGACACTGAGAGAGAGTGGGGGTGAGAGAGAGCGAGAGAGAGAGAGAGAGAGAAAGAGAGACAGCGAGAGAGAGAGAGACTGAGAGAGGGGGGGGTGGAGAGAGAGTGCGAGAGAGAGAGCCAGCGAGAGAGAGAGAGAGGGAGACTGAGAGCGAGAGGCGGACAGAGGGAGATACAGTCTGACAGAGAGAGACAGACAGACAGAGACACTGAGAGAGAGGGAGGGGAGAGAAAGAGAGAGAGAGAGCCAGCAAAAGTGAGAGAGAGAGACATTGTGACAGAGAGACACAGACAGAGGCACTGAGAGAGAGAGGGAGGGGGAGAGAGAGATGTGGGGGGAGAGAGAGAGAGCCATCAAGATAGAGAGAGAGAGATACAGAGTGACAGAGAGAGAGAGAGAGGGGGAGAGAGAGAGAGAGAGTGAGGGACAGCGTGACAAAGAGACAGGCAGAGACACAGAGAGAGAGGGAGAAGGGAGAGAGAGAGAGAGCCAGTAAGAGAGAGAGAGAGAGGGAGAGAGAAAGAGGGAGATACAGAGTGACAGAGAGAGCCAGCGAGACAGAGAGGGAGAGATAGAGGGTGATAGAGAGAGACAGAGAGAGAGAGAGACAGACAGACAGCCAGAGGGAGAGATAGACTGTGACAGAGAGAGAGAGACAGAGAGAGTGCCGGTGAGGAAGAGAGAGAGGGAGAGAGAGAGAGATAGAGTGTGACAGAGAGAGAGAGCAACAGAAGATGGAGTGAGAGGGAGCAGGGGTAAGGGATGGGGATGGGGATGGGGTTAGAGGGAGAGAGAGAGGGAGAGAGGGACAATGAGACTGAGAGAGACAGAAAGAGAGAGAGAGACTGAGAGAGAGCGAGAGGGGGACAGAGAGAGAAACAGTCTGACAGAGAGAGGAACAGATAGAGGGAGACACTGAGAGAGAGAGGGGGGGAGAGAGAGAGAGATACTGTGTGACAGAGAGAGCCAGCGAGACGGAGAGAGAAAGAGGGAGATACAGAGTGACAGAGACAGCGAGACAGAGAGAGATAGAGAGATAGAGAGAGACAGAGAGACAGACAGAGAGAGAGATAGACTGTGACAGAGAGAGACAGAGAGAGTGCCGGTGAGAGAGAGAGATAGACTGTGACAGAGAGAGACAGGGAGAGTGCCGGTGAGAGAGAGAGATAGAGTGTGACAGAGAGAGACAGAGAGAGAGCCAGCGAGAGAGAGAGAGACAGAGAGAGAGCCGGTGAGAAGGAGAGAGAGAGGGAGAGAGAGAGAGAGAGAGCCGGCAAGAGAGAGAGATAGAGTGTGACAGAGAGAGAGAGAGCAACAGAAGATGGAGTGAGAGGGAGAGAGGGAGCAGGGGAGAGGGATGGGGTTGGGGTTAGTGGGAGAGAGAGAGGGAGAGAGGGACATTGAGAATGAGAGAGAGAGAGAGAAAGTGAGAGAGAGACTGAGAGAGACTGAAAGAGAGAGCGAGACTGAGAGAGACAGAGAGAGAGATAGAGAGAGACTGAAAGAGTTCAAGAGTGGGACAGAGAGAGATACAGTCTGACACAGAGAGGCACAGATAAAGGGAGACACTGAGAGAGAGAGGGGGAGAGAGAGAGAGTGCGAGAGAGAGAGAAAGGAACTGAGAGAGAGAGAGAGACTGAGAGAGAGGGGGGGAGAGAGAGAGCGAGAGAGAGAGAGAAGCAGCAAGAGAGAGAGAGGGAGACAGAGAGAACGAGAGGGGGACAGAGAGAGATACAGTCTGATAGAGAGAGACAGACAGACAGAGACACTGATAGAGAGCGAGAGGGGGACAGAGAGAGATACAGTCTGAGAGAGACAGACAGACAGTCAGACAGAGACACTGAGAGAGAGAGCGAGAGGGGGACGGAGAGAGATACAGTCTGAGAGAGAGAGACAGACAGACAGACATAGAGACTGAGAGAGAGCGAGAGGGGGACAGAGAGAGATACAGTCTGACAGAGAGAGAAACAGATAGAGAGAGACACTGAGAGAGAGGGAGGGGGGAGAGAGAGAGAGAGAAAGAGCCAGCGAAAGAGAGAGAGAGAGACAGTGTGACAGAGAGACACAGACAGAGGCAGTGAGATAGAGAGGGAGGGGGGAGAGAGTTGGGGGGGGGGGGTTGGTGAGATCGGTGGGGGGCGGGAGAGAGTGAGCCAGCGAGACAGAAAGTGAGAGAGAGATACAGAGTGACAGAGAGAGAGGGAGAGAGACAGAGGGGTAGAGAGAGAGAGAGGGAGATACAGTGCAACAGAGAGAGAGAGAGAGAGACAGAGACACTGAGAAAGAGGGGGGGTGGTAGAGAGAGCCAGCGAGATGGAGAGAGAGCGAGAGAGAGACTGAGACAGTGTGACAAAGAGACAGGCAGAGACACAGAGAGAGAGGGAGAAGGGAGAGAGAGAAAGAGAGCCAGTGAGAGAGAGAGAGAGAGAGATATACAGGGTGACAGAGATTGACTGTGACAGAGAGAGAGAGAGTGCCGGTGAGAGAGAGATAGAGTGTGACAGAGAGAGACAGAGAGAGAGCCACCGAGAGAGAGTGACAGAGAGAGAGCCACCGAGAGAGAGAAAAAAAGAGAGTGCCGGTGAGAAGGAGAGAGACAGCCGGCAAGAGAGAGAAATAGAGTGTGACAGAGAGAGAGAGAGCGACAGAAGATGGAGTGAGAGGGAGAGAGAGGGAGCAGGGGTGAGGGATGGCGATGGGTTTAGAGGGAGAGAGAGAGGGAGAGACGGACATTGAGAATGAGAGAGAGAGAGAGAGAGAGAGGGAGAGAGACGGGTGTGAGTGATACAGCGTGAGACAGAGGGAGGACGAGAGAGACAGGGGGCTGGAGGTATAGGTACACAGGGTGACAGCGAGTTGGAGTGAGAGAGAGAGAGACAGAGAGAGAAAGGGAGGGTGGGAGAGGATGAGAGGGAGGGTGAGAGGGACAGTGAGAGAGAGAGAGAGAGAGGTGCGAGAGAGAGATAGAGAGATAGAGAGAGGCCAGCGTGTGAAAGAAAAAGTGATGGGTGAGAGTGAGAGAGAGAGAGATCCTTTCTCCATCTTTAAAATGGAGGGAGATCCCTTCTCCATCTTTAAAATGGAGGGAGATCCCTTCTCCATCTTTAAAATGGAGGGAGATCCCTTCTCCATCCTTAAAATGGAGGGAGATCCCTTCTCCATCTTTAAAATGGAGGGAGATCCCTTCTCCATCTTTAAAATGGAGGGAGATCCCTTCCCTAAATTGGGATGTGGAAGTGCGGGAACCCACAATGGAGGAAAGAATAAAGCTTATTCAAGACTGAAAAGTTAACCTGTTTGTGTATCACAGAACAGTTACAACAGAGAAGGAGGCCATTCAGCCCATCGAGCTGCTGTCCACCATCTGCAAGAAAGGTTTCACTGGTCTCACCCATCTACCCTTTCCCTGTAACTCTGGAAATATTTTCCTTTCAGCTTCACATCTAATTTTGGCTCAAAAGATACTCGGTGGGAGACAGAAAGAGAGAGAGAGAGAGAGAGAGAGACAGGGCGAGAGAGAGAAGGACAGAGATAGGGACGATGAGAGTGGGAGAGAGAGAGGGGAAGAGGGGGACAGGGAGAGAGAGAGATCCATTCTCCGTCTTTAAAATGGAGGGAGATCCATTTCCTGTTTTCAACTGGAGGGAGATCCCCTACTTGTTTGTAAAATGGAGGGAGATCCCTTCTCTGTCTTTAAAATGGAGGGAGATCCATTCTCCACCTTTAAAATGGAGGGAGATCCCTTCCCCATCTGTCAAATGGATGGAGATCCCTTCTCCATCTTTAAAATAGAGGGAGATCTATTCCCCATCTTTAAAATGGAGGAAAATCCATTCCAATCTTTAAAATTGAGGGAGATCCATTCCCATCTTTAAAATGGAGGGAGATCCATTCCCATCTTTAAAATGGAGGGAGATCCATTCCCATCTTTAAAATGGAGGGAGCCACTTTTTCCATCTTTAAAATGGAGGGAGATCAATTGCCCAACTTATGAGGTGGAAGTGCTGGAAGCTACAATGGAGGAAAGAGTGAAGCTTATTCCAGAATGAAAAGTTAACCAACGTGTGTATCACTGAACGGTTACAACACAGAAGGAGGCCATTCAGCCCATCAATCTACTTTCCACACTCTGCAAGGAAAGTTTCACTGGTCTCACTCGTCCGCCATTTCCCTGTAACCCTGAAAATATTTTCTCTTCAGCTTCACACCCAAATTTTCCTCAAAAGGGAGACAGGGGATGGTGGGGAGAGGGAGAGACTCATGGAGTGAGAGACAGAGAGAGGGAGAGAGACAGAAATGCACAGACAGAGAGAGATAGTGAGAGAGAGACAGAGTGAGATTAAGTAATAGAGACAAAACTCATCAAGAAAAAGAGAGGCAGGGCAAGCGAGAGACTGAGTGTGACAGAGAGAGAGTGGCAGAGCGAGGCAGAGAGAGTTTTGACAGAGAGACGTGGTGATGGTGAGAGAGACAGGGCGATAGAGAGAGGGTCAGAGACACACAGAGAAATAGAGTGAGAGACAGAGACAGAGAGAGGGTGAGAGGCAGAGAGATGGGGCGAGAGAGAAAGAGAGGGATATAGCGACAGTGAGATTGGGTATGAGAGATAGAGAGAGAGAGAGAGCGAGAGAGAGAGATAGAGAGAAGCGATGGAGTGAAAGTTAAATGGATGCAGTGAGAGAGGGAGACAGAGAGAGGGGAGAATGTGTCCGAAATAGAGATGGGGTGAGAGATAGAATCAGAGAGACGAGTCGAGGAAAGGCAAAAGCGATAGGGAGAGAGAGAGCTGATGAAATGGAGCGAGAACCATCCTCAATATTTAAAATGGAGGCAGATACCTTCTCCATCATTAAAATGAAGGGAGATATCATTACCATCTATAAAATGGAGGGAGATCCCTTTACCGTCTTTAAAATGAGGGATATCCCTTCTCTATATTTAAATTGGAGGAAGATCCCTTCCCCATCTTTAACATGGAGGGAGATCCCTTCTCATTCTATAACATGGAGGGAGATCTCTTCTCCATCCTTAACTTGGAGGGAGATCCCTTCTCGTTTATAACATGGAGGGAGATCCCTTCTCCATCTTAAAAATGGAGGGAGATCCCTTCCTCATCTTTAAAATGGAGGGAAATCCATTCTCTATCTTTAAAAGGGAGGGAGATTCCTTCTCCATCTTTAAAATGGAGGGAGATCCCTTCTCCCTCTTTACCATGGAGGGAGATCCCTTCTCCATATTTAGTAATGGAGGGAGATCTCTTCTCCATCTTTAAAATGAAGGGAGATCCCTTCTCCATTTTGAAATGGAGGGACATCCCTTCCTCATCTTTAAAATGGAGGGAGATCCATTCTCTATCTTTAAAAGGGAGGGAGATTCCTTCTCCATCTTTAAAATGAAGGGAGATCCCTTCTCCATTTTGAAATGGAGGGAGATCCCTTCTCCATCTTTAAAATGGAGGGAGATCCCTTCTCCATCTTTAAAATGGAGGGAGATCCCTTCTCCATCTTTAAAATGGAGGGAAATCCCTTCTCCATCTTTAAAATGGAGGGAAATCCCTTCTCCATCTTTAAAATGGAGGGAAATCCCTTCTCCATCTTTAAAATGGAGGGAAATCCCTTCTCCATCTTTAAAATGGAGGGAAATCCCTTCTCCATCTTTAAAATGGAGGGAGATCCCTTCTCCATATTTAATAATGGAGGGAGATCCCTTCTCCATATTTAATAATGGAGGGAGATCTCTTCTCCATCGTTAAAATGAAGGGAGATCCCTTCTCCATATTTAAAATGGAGGGAGATCCCTTTTCCATGTTTAAAAAAGGAGATTCCTTTGCCTCTGTCACGTTGAAAGTACTAATGTCCCATTTGTGAGGAGACAACTCTGTCATAAATGTCCCAGTGCTGTGGGGACATAAAATGGCCTCTGTGAACAAACCTAAAATGGTTGCCTGGTGTTTGGGGATTTTTCTTAGAGAATCTGAGAGACAGAGAGAGAGAGAGAAAGAGAAGACGCAGAATGAGGGAATGTTAAAGAGAGACACAGAGTGAGAGGGGATGAAGAGGCAGACGATGAAAGATTGATATTGGTCATAGCTTTGGGACATTTCCGACTGAGCTGAATTATGGGAAACTTGTGACATTCTAAACTATTATCTTAAAGTGTTAATAAATCCCGAGATACTGACACAGACACTGGCTTTGCAGCAGCAGAAAGAATGTGAATCATTCCATCCCGGGGGATTTTACTTCCAGATTCAGTTTTAGTAAATTCAGAATTCAAATTCACAACAGCAAAGTGTGGGACTGAAAGCTCGGATCCTTCAATATTCCAGGGAATACACAGGGAATTTATATCTCCATACCTGTGTCTCTGTCACGTTTAAAATACTAATCTTACATGAGAGAGGGGTCAACTCTGTCAAAAATGTCCCAGTGCAGTGGGGACATAAAATACCCACTGTGAACAAACCTAAACTGGCTGCCTGGTGTTTGTAGACTGGATTCTCAGAGGAAGAGAGGCAGAGAGAGAAGGCACAGATCGAGTGAATGAGAAATAGAGACTGTCAGACCAAGTGGGTGACTGAGAGCCAGAGAGTTAATAAAGGATATTGGTCATAGCACATGGAAAGAGAAAGAGGACATTTCACCATCCAAACCTGTGTACCCTAGAGTGATTGATACCCGGGAGTGAGTTACAGACTGGAATCTAATCGAGGAGTTTGTGGGGTTTATATATAGAATCATAGATACCCGGGAGTGAGTTACAGACTGGAATCTAATCGAGGGGTTCAGAGGGGTTTATATATAGAGTAATAGATACCCGGGAGTGAGTTGCAGACTGGAATCTAATCGAGGGGTACAGGGGGTTTATATATAGAATAATAGATACCCGGGAGTGAGTTACAGACTGGATTCTAATCGAGGGGTTCAAGGGGTTTATAAGTAGAATAATAGATACGCGGGAATGATTTACAGACTAGAAAAAATCGAGGGGTTCAGGGAGTTTATAAATAGAATAACAGATACCCGGGACTGAGATACAGACTGAAAAGTAATCGAGGGGCTCAGGGTGTTTATATATAGAATAATAGATACCAGGAATGAGTTACATACTGGAATCTAATTGAGGGGTTTGTTGGGTTAATATATAATATAATAGATACCCAGGAGTGAGTTACAGACTGGAATCTAATTGAGGTGTTCAGGGTGTTTCATATATAGAATAATATATACCCGGGTGTGAGTTACAGACTGGAATCAAATCAAGGGGTTCAGGGCGCTTATATATAGAATAATAGATACCTGCGAATGAGTTACAGACTGGAATCTAATCGAGGGGTTTGTGGGGATTATCTATAGAATAATAGATTTCCGGGAGTGAGTTACAGACTGGAATCTAATTGAGGGGTTTGTGGGGTTAATACATAGTATAATAGCTACCCGAGAGTGAGTTACCGACTGGAATCTAATCGAGGGGTTCAGGGGGTTTATCTATAGAATAATAGATACCCAGGAGTGAGTTACAGACTGGAATATAATAGAGGGGTTTCTGGGGTTTATATATAGAATAATAGATACCCGGGAGTGAGTTACAGACTGGAATCTAATCGAGGGGTTCAGGGGGTTTATATATAGAGTAATAGATACCCGGGAGAGAGTTGCAGACTGGAATCTAATCGAGGGGTACAGCTGGTTTATGTATAGAATAATAGTTACCCAGATGTGAGTTACAGACTGGAATCTAATCGAGGGGTTCAGGGAGTTTATATATAGAATAATAGATACCCGGGAGTGAGTTACAGACTGGATTCTAATCGAGCGGCTCAAGGGGTTTAAAAGTAGAATAATTGATACCTGGGAATGAGTTACAGACTGGAATCTAATCGAGGGGATTGTGGGGATTAAATATAGAATTTTAGATACCTGGGTGTGAGTTACACACTGGAATCTAATTGAGTGGTTTGTTGGGTTAATATATAATATAATAGACACCCAGGAGTGAGTTACAGACTGAAATCTAATCGAGGGGTTCAGGGCGTTTATAAATAGAATAATAGATACCGGGAATGAGTTACAGACTGGAATCTAATCGAGGGGTTTGTGGGGTTTATATATAGAATAATAGATACCTGGGCGTGAGTTACAGACTGGAATCTAATCGAGGGGTTTGTGGGGATTATCTATAGAATAATAGATACCCGGGAGTGAGTTACAGACTGGAATCTAATTGAGGGGTTTGTGGGGTTTATGTATAGAATAACACGTACCCGAGTGTTAGAGACTGGAATCTAATTGAGAGGATCAGGTGGTTTATATAAAGAATAATAGATATCCGGGAGTGAGTTACAGACTGGAATCTAATCAATGGGTTCAGTGTGTTTTTATATAGAATAATAGATACACGGGAGTGATTTACAGACTGGAATCTAATCAATGGGTTCATCGTGTTTTTATATAGAATAATAGATACACGGGAGTGATTTACAGACTGGAATCTAATCAATGGGTTCATCGTGTTTTTATATAGAATAATAGATAGCCGGGAGTGAGCTACAGAATGGAATCTAATCGAGAGGTTCAGGGGATTTATATATTGAATAATAGATACCCGGGAGTGATCTACAAAATTGAATCTAATCGAGGTGTTTGATGGGTTTATATATGCAATTTTAGATACCTGGGTGTGAGTTACACACTGGAATCTAATTGAGGGTTTTGTTGGGTTAATATATAATATAACAGATACCCAGGAGTGAGTTACAGACTGGAATCTTTTCGAAGGGTTCAGCGGGTTTATATATAGAATAATAGATGCCCGGGAATGAGTTACAGACTGGAATCTAATCGAGGGGTTTGGGGGGATTATCTATAGAATAATAGATACCCGGGAGTGAGTTACAGACTGGAATCTAATCGAGGTGTTCAGCCTGTTTCATATATAGAATAATAGATACCCGGGAGTGAGTTACGGACTGGAATTAAATCAAGGGGTTCAGGGCGTTTATATATAGAATAATAGATACCCGGGAATGAGTTACAGACTGGAATCTAATCGAGGGGATTGGGGGGATTATCTATAGAATATTAGATACCCGGGAGTGAGTTACAAACTGGAATCTAATTGAGGGATTTGTGAGGTTAATATATAGTATAATAGATACCCGAGAGTGAGTTACCGACTGGAATCTAATCGAGGGGTTCAGGGGGTCTATATATAGAATAATAGATACCCGGGAATGAGTTACAGACTGGAATCTAATCGAGGGGTTTGGGGGGATTATCTATGGAATAATAGATACCCGAGAGTGAGTTACAGACTGGAATCTAATCGAGGTGTTCAGCCTGTTTCATATATAGAATAATAGATACCCGGGAGTGAGTTACAGACTGGAATTAAATCTCCGGGTTCAGGGCGTTTATATATAGAATAATAGATACCCAGGAGTGAGTTACAGACTGGAATCTAATCGAGGGGTTTGTGGGGATTATATATAGAATAATAGATACCCAGGTGTGAGTAACAGACTGGAATATAATAGAGGGGTTTGTGGGGTTTATATATAGAATAATAGATACCCGGGAGTGAGTAACAGACTGGAATCTAATCGAGGGGTTGAGGGGGATTATATATAGAGTAATAGATACAAGGTAGTGAGTTACAGACTGGAATCTAATCAAGGGGTTCAGGGGGTTTATATATAGAGTAATAGATACCCGGGAGAGAGTTGCAGACTGGAATCTAATCGAGGGGTTCAGGTGCTTTATATATAGAATAATAGATACCCGGGAGAGAGGTACAGACTGGAATCTAATCGAGGGGTTCAGGGAGTTTATATATAGAATAATAGATACCCGGGAGTGAGTTACAGACTGGATTCTAATCGAGCGGTTCAAGGGGTTTAAAAGTAGAATAATAGATACCTGGGAATGAGTTACAGACTGGAATCTAATCGAGGGGATTGTGGGGATTAAATATAGAATTTTAGATACCTGGATGTGAGTTACACACTGGAATCTAATTGAGGGGTTTGTTGGGTTAATATATAATATAATAGACACCCAGGAGTGAGTTACAGACTGGAATCTAATCGAGGGGTTCAGGGCATTTATAAATAGAATAATAGATACCGGGAATGAGTTACAGACTGGAATCTAATTGAGGGGTTTGTGGGGTTTATATATAGAATAATAGATACCTGGGAGTGAGTTACAGACTGGAATCTAATGAGGGGTTTGTGGGGTTTATATACAAAATAATAGATACCCGGGAGTGAGTTACAGACTGGAATCCAATCCAGGGTTTTGCGGGGATATATAAAGAATAACAGATACCCGAGAGTTAGTTACAGAGTGGAATCTAATTGAGAGGATCAGGTGGTTTATATATAGAATAATAGATACACGGGAGTGAGTTACAGACTGGAAACTAATCGAGGGGTTCAGGGGGTTTATATATAGAATAATAGATACCCGGGAGTGATCGACAAAATTGAATCTAATCGAGATGTTTGATGGGTTTATATATAGACTAATAGATACCTGGGTGTGAGTTGCAGACTGGAATCTAATCGAGGGGTTTGTGGGGATTATATAAGGAATTTTAGATACCTGGGTGTGAGTTACACACTGGAATCTAATTGAGGGTTTTGTTGCGTTAATATATAACATAACAGATACCCAGGAGTGAGTTACAGACTGGAATCTAATCGAAGGGTTCAGCGGGTTTATATAAAGAATAAGAGATACCCGGGAGTGAGTTACAGACTGGAATCTAATCGAGGTGTTCAGCCTGTTTCATATATAGAATAATAGATACCCAGGAGTGAGTTGCAGACTGGAATTAAATCAAGGGGTTCAGGGCGTTTATATATAGAATAATAAATACCGGGAGTGATCTACAAAATTGAATCTAATCGAGGTGTTTGATGGGTTTATATATAGAATAATAGATACCTGGGTGTGAGTTGCAGACTGGAATCTAATCGAGGGGTTTGTGGGGATTATATATGGAATTTTAGATACCTGGGTGTGAGTTACACACTGGAATCTAATTGAGGGTTTTGTTGCGTTAATATATAACATAACAGATACCCAGGAGTGAGTTACAGACTGGAATCTAATCGAAGGGTTCAGCGGGTTTATATAAAGAATAATAAATACCCGGGAGTGAGTTACAGACTGGAATCTAATCGAGGTATTCAGCCTGTTTCATATATAGAATAATAGATACCCGGGAGTGAGTTGCAGATTGGAATTAAATCAAGGGGTTCAGGGCGTTTATATATAGAATAATAGATACACGGGAATGAGTTACAGACTGGAATCTAATCGAGGGGTTTGGGGGGATCATCTATAGAATAATAGATACCCGGGAGTGAGTTACAAAATGGAATTTAATTGAGGGATTTGTGAGGTTAATATATAGTATAATAGATACCCGAGAGTGAGTTACCGACTGGAATCTAATGGAGGGGTTCAGGGGGTTTATATATAGAATAATACATACCCAGGGGTGAGTTACAGACTGGAATCTAATCGAGGGCTTTGTGGGGATTATATATAGAATAATAGATACCCCGGTTTGAGTAACAGACTGGAATATAATAGAGGGGTTTGTGGGGTTTATATATAGAGTAATAGATACCCGGGATTGAGTTACAGACTGGAATCTAATCGAGGGGTTCAGGGGGATTATATATAGAGTAATAGATACAAGGGAGTGAGTTACAGACTGGAATCTAATCGAGGAGTTCAGGGGTTTTATATATAGAGTAATAGATACCCGGGAGAGAGTTGCAGACTGGAATCTAATTGAGGGGTAAGGTGGTTTATGTATAGAATAATAGATACCCAGATGTGAGTTACAGACTGGAATCTAATCGATGGGGTTGTGGGGTTTATATATAGAGTAATAGATACCCGGGAGTGATTTACAGACTGGAATCTAATAGAAGGTTTTGTGGTTGTTTATATATAGTATAACAGATACCCCGGATTGAATTACAGACTGGAAACTAATCCATCTTTTCGGAGTGGTTATATATAGAATAATAGATACCCGGGAATGAGTTACAGACTGGAATCTAATCACGGGGTTCAGGGGACTTACATATATATTTAGAAAAATAGATACCGGGGAATGAGTTACAGACTGGTATCAAATCGAAGGGTTCACAGGGTTGACTTATAGAATAAGAGAATAAGGGAGTGAGTTACAGGCTGCAATCTAATTGAGAGGTTCAGGGTGGTTCATATATAGAATAATAGATACCCAGGAGTGAGTTACAGACTGGAATCTAATTGGGGGTTTTGGTGGGTTTATATATGGAATAATAGATAACTGAGAGTGAGTTACAGACTGGAATCTAATCGAGGTGTTCAGGGGGTTTATATATAGAACAATAGATACCTGGGAGTGAGTTACAGACTGGAATCTAATTGAGGGGTTCAGGGGGTTTATATATGGAACAATAGATACCTGGGAGTAAGTTACAGATTGGAATCTAATCGAGGTTTGTTGGGGTTTATATATAGAATAATAGATAATCGGGAATGAGTTACATCTGGAATCTAATCGAGGGTTTCAGGGGGTTTATATACAGAATAATAGATACCTGGGCATGAGTTACAGACTGGAATCTAATCGAGGGGTTCAGAGGGTTTATATATATAATAATAGATACCTGGGAGTGTGTTGCAGCCTGGAATCTAAGCCAGCTGTTCAGGGAGGTTATATATAGAATAATATATACCTGGGAGTGAGTTACAGACTGGATTCTAATCGAGGGGTTTGTGGGGTTTATATATAGAATAATAGATACCTGGATTTAGTTACAGACTGGAATCTAATCGACGGTTTCAGGGGGTTTATATATACAATAATATATACCTGGGTGTGAGTTACAAAATGGAATCACGAACCGTTGAAAATATCATTTTTCTTGTGATGTGCTGAAGTGCAGGTTACAGATTCTGATTCATGGAATGTGTAGTGTGAGTTTTTAACCAGCTTTATCTCAAATATCAAATTGAATTTCTCATTGGAACTATTTGATGTTTGCTTAGTCTTGACACAAATGGATAGGGACTCTTTGGACCCACACTGTTTGCTGCTTTTCACCATTTATAATGAAATGTGTTCCACCCTTATTAAACTGAGCAGCCACACATTTGCCTACAATGAAATCCATCTTTCACTATTTCACCCATTCAATTAAGGCGTTCATATCTCTTTCGAATCTGAAGTGCAGGTTACAGGTTGGATTGGAACTTTCTGCTTTCTGATTCATTAGCCAAGGCTCACAGAGTAAAACATTAAAACTGACATTCTGAAACAGGAGAGGGCCCCACAACTTCAATTCTGTGACTCTCGGGCATCTCATGATCTTGTATCTTACAATATCTCTGCCCCCTTCGTGTCTCTGAAGACTTGGAAAGTGATTCAGACATTGGGGAACCATTTCATTGTCTCGGGACATTTCCTCTGAAGTATTTCATTGTCTTGGGACATTTAAAGTAAACGACTCCTTCAAAGGACATCATTAAAATTCACTCTTTAATCAACCAAAACCTGTTGTCCATTCAGACTCCCTGGCCCTACACCCTATTGTTTCAAAGGTAACTTACATTTCACAATTAAGGAATGTTTGAATTCAAACACATTCTTCACACGTTTCCACAATACTAAGGCTTCGCACAATTCAGGATGAAATTTTCAAGACAACATTCATCAACTGACAGATTTCCAACTCCAAATGGAAGCTTCAAGATACAGAAAGTGACACAGAAATGAAACCTCTGATTTATCTGAATCTGCATCCGTTATTCAACAGTGCAGGGTTAGATAGGAATTAAAGTTCCTATTAAATTGTCCCCATCAAACACTCCCAGGACAGGTACAGCACGGGGGTCGTTGTAGGATAACCCTCTCTCAACACTTGATATTAAAAAGCCTCATTCACCTTTGAATTCGAGTCCAAATTTAAAATTGCTCAAATTTAAAGTCCATCAGCTGGAGAAAAGGGTAAAGCTCCAGATATTTTTCAACATGCCTGGGTATAAAAAACATTATCCTGTGACATATCCTTTTCCCCATCTTTCAAATGGAGAGAGATCCCTTCTCCATCTTTACCACTGTTATCCACTCTCTTCATTTCCATTATTATCTTGAAGCGTTTGAACAAATCACCCCTTAATCTCAATCCAGTATTTCAGAGAGAAGATTTGACTACAATGTTCATGAAACACTCCCAACCCAATTACAGTATGGGGTTCGATACAGAGTCAAATTCAAAAAATTGGTTCATGGGTGAGAGGGGGAGAGACAGAGTGAAGGTTTGGGGAAAGGGATGAAGGGGGGATGTAGTGAAAATCATTTTAAATCAGCGAGTGGAGATGACCTGGAACCCGTGGACAATGCGGTGTTTCGGGGATGAGTGTTTGATCAGTGTCTCAGTGTCTCCATAGCTGTGTCTCTGTCACGTTGAAAGTACCAACGTCACATTCCTGAGGAGTCAACTCTGTCAGAAATGTTCCAGTGCTGTGGGGACATAGTATGGCCACTGTGAACAAACCTAAATGGCTGACTGGTGTTTGTGTAACTTATCTAGATTCTGGTAGAGAGGAGGAGAGAGAGTGAGAGAGACACAGACTGAGCAGGTGAGAATAGAGAGACACAGATCGAGAGGAATACAGAGAGACAAAGATTGAAGGAAGTATATTTATCATAGCACATGGGAAGAGGAAGATTCCTTTTCTCCCCACACTCTGTTTCCGACATTCAATGAGATCCTGGCTGATCTCTGATCTAACTCCATATCTCTTTACCCCTTTGTCTAACAAAAATCTATCAGCCTCAGGTGAAATTTAACAAGAGACTTTGCGTCATTTGCCATTTGCAGAAGTTTGTAACAAACTAAAGCTTTGACTACACTGTTCATCAAACACTCCCAACCCAAATGCAGTATGGGGTTCGATACAGAGTCAAATTTCCTTTGCTCTGTACAATAAATTTTTCATTGTAGATTTTTATTTTTTTAATTTACGCTATCAGGACTGAAATTGTACGCCATCCCAGTGTGAGATTTAAACTCCTGTTTATTTCAATCTTTAGCTCAGGAATTCACATTAAAACATGCAGAGAATTGATACCTTCCTCATACAGTTGTCTGTTTGTTTCAGTGTTTGTATATTCTCTCTTTCTCTTGCGTTTTCAACTGTCTGAAGAAATTGAATTGCTGACATTGGATAACCATCCCTTTCCCATGAAAATGTAAACTCCTGTGAAACTGCAACAGACACAATCTAATGCAGTGAATAAAATGCTGCACCTTTATTCATCAATCCCATTTCCTATTTCTGTAGAAACTCCCTTCCACTGACAGATTCTGAGCTCCAAGCTCAATCTCAAAAACCACCACAGAAAAGTGACTGCTTATTTTAAACAGTGAAACTGAACTATTTGAAGTTCTGACTCAGTCACAGAATAGCTGAAATTTTGACTCTGTGGGATGAAAATTATCAGAATAACTTTGCAACATACAGGTAACCTGTAGTGACAGAAGGATACTTGTCTGTTGAAAAGGGATTCGATAAGATGCCTCACAAAGCTTGTTACTCAGGACTAGAGCTCATACATTCCCCTAATCTCCCCCCTCAGTTCCTCAATTTGATCAAGTCACCCCTGATGCTACTTAATTTCAGGGAATACAACGCGAGTTTGTGCAATGTCACTTTGCAGTTTAAACCTTGGAATCCAGATCTCATTCTGGCAAAGCTGCAATGCACTCAAACTGTCTAAACTGTCCCTGGAGTGTCAGATTAACCCAGGTCACTCACATAGACCCAGGTCAGGCTCTAGACTCACCTGTCTCACTCACTGAGACGCTCCTGTATCACTTTCCTTATTGTAGTCGGATGCTGTGTTTGGGAGCAGGACAGGTAGACGGGATTAGGATGACTGTTCATGTGGAGGATAAGCAACAGGAATCTATCACACAATCAGAACAGACCAGGGAGAACCAAACAAGGAGACTCATGTTCAATTTGTGAGCCCTTATTTGTGGATTGTTTTTGTTTTTGGCGAGAATGTTGCCAACAAACACTCGCAGAGATGATGCAGCAGGGGCTAGATACAGAGTAAAGCTACTTCTATACTGTCACCATCAAACACTCCCAGGATAGGTAGAGCACGGGGTTAGATACACAGTAAAACTGCCTTTACACTGTCCCCAACAAACACTCCCAGGACAGGTACAGCACGGGGCTAGATACAGAGTAAATCTCCCTCTTCACTGTCCCCACCAAACACTCCCAGGGCAAGTAGAGCATGGGGTTAGATACAGAGTAAAGCTGACTCTATACTGTGCCCATCAAACACTCCTAGGACAGGTACAGCACGGGGTTAGATACAGAGTAAAGCTGCCTCTACACTGTCTCCATCAAACACTCCCAGGGCAGGTACAGCACGGGGTTAGATACAGAGTAAATCTCCCTCTACACTGTCCCCATCAAACACTCCCAGGACAGGTACAGCACGGGGTTAGATACAGAGTAAAGCTCCCTCTACACTGTCCCCATCAAACACTCCCAGGACAGGTACAGCACTGGGTTAGATACAGAGTAAAGCTCCCTCTACACTGTCCCCATCAAACACTCCCAGGACAGGTACAGCACGGGGTTAGATACAGAGTAATGCTCCCTCTACACTGTCCCCATCAAACACTCCCAGGGAAGGTACAGCACAGGTCTAGATATAGAATAAAGCTCCCTCTACACTGTCACCATCAAACACTCCCTGAGCGAAATAGAGGCTGAGAAATGGTTTGGGAAGTGATCTCCATCCTCTCTCACCATCTCTCTCTCATCCAAAATTGGAGAGAGGATGGGAATGAGAGCATGGGTTGGGGGGGGGGCGGGGTAGGGGGTGTGCGTGGGATGTTGCAGAGAGAGTTTAGGGTTTGGGAGAGAATGCATAGGGTTGGCAGAGAGAGTGTGGGTCGAGATGATGAGGGGAGAGAGAGTGTGTGTGTGAGACAGAGATTGTGTGTGTGAGAGAAAGAGATGGTGTTTGTGCGAGGGAGAGTGTATGTGAGAGACATCGAGTGTGACAGCGAGTGTGTGAGAGCGAGCGTGTGAGAGATTGAGTGTGAGAGGGATTGTGTGTGAGAGGGATTGTGTGTGAGAGGGATTGTGTGTGAGAGGGATTGTATGTGAGAGGGATTGTGTGTGAGAGGGACTGTGTGTGAGAGGGATTATCTGTGAGAAGGATTGTGTGTGAGAGGGATTGCGTGTGAGAGGGACTGTATGTTAAAGATCGTGTGTGAGAGGGAATGGGTGAGAGACGGATTGTGTGTGAGAGGGATTGGACGTGAGAGGGATCGTGTGTGAGAGGGATTGGACGTGAGAGGGATCGTGTGTG
Organism: Carcharodon carcharias; assembly: GCF_017639515.1. NCBI lineage: Eukaryota > Metazoa > Chordata > Chondrichthyes > Lamniformes > Lamnidae > Carcharodon > Carcharodon carcharias. The sequence goes on along the minus strand of NC_054484.1, from coordinate 118,484,031 downwards.
AGAGGGACTGTATGCTAAAGATCGTGTGTGAGAGGGAATGGGTGAGAGACGGACTGTGTGTGAGAGGGATTGTGTTTGAGAGGGAATGGGTGAGAGATGGATTTTGTGTGAGAGTGATTGTATGTGAGAGGGATTGTGTGTGAGAGGGATTGTGTGTGAGAGGGATTGTGTGTGAGAGGGATTGTGTGTAAGAGGGATTGTGTGTGAGAGATTGTGTGTGAGAGGGATTGTGTGTGAGAGGGATTGTGTGTGAGAGGGATTGTGTGTGAGAGGGATTCTGTGTCAGAGATTGTCTGTTTGAGGGATTGTGTGTGAGAGGGACTGTATGTGAAAGATTGTGTGTGAGAGGGATTGTGTGTGAGAGGGATTGTGTGTGAGAGGGATTGTGTGTGAGATGGATTGTGTGTGTAAGGGATTGTGTGTGAGAGGGATTGTATGTGAGAGGGATTGTGTGTGAGATTGTGTGGGAGACTGTGTGTGAGAGATTGCAGGAGTAAATTTGAGAGAGAGAGTGTGGGTTTGTGTATCAGTACATACGTGTTTGTGAGAGTATGTGTGCCTGTGTTTGAGAGAGAGAGGGAGAGATAATGTGTGCGCATGTGTGTGTGTGTAGGGGGGAGAGAGAGAATGTGTGTGTGTCTGTGAAAGAGAGAAATATCTGTGAGTGCGAATGTGTGTGTGTGTGAGGTTATGTGTGTGTTTTTATAGGGATGGTGTGAGAGGGAGAGAGGGTTGGGGTGTTAGTGAGAGTAGGTTTGGGTGAGAGGGAGAGAGGGTTCGGGTGTTAGGGAGAGAGGGTTTGGGTGTTAGGGATAGAGGGTGGGGGTGAGATGGAGAGAGGGTTGTGGTGAGAGGCCGAGAGGGTTGGGCTGAGAGGGAGAGAGGGTTGGGGTGATAGGGAGAGAGTGTTGGGGTGAGAGGGAGAGAGGGTTGGGGTGTTAGGTAGAGAGGGTTGGGGTGTTAGGGAGAGAGGGTTGGGGTGAGAGGGAGAGAGAGTTGGGGTGTTAGTGAGAGTAGGTTTGGGTGAGAGGGAGAGTGGGTTGAGGTGTTAGGGAGAGAGGGTTGGGGTGTTAGGGAGAGAGGGTTGTGCTGAGAGGGAGAGAGAGTTGGGGTGTTAGTGAGAGTAGGTTTGGGTGAGAGGGAGAGAGGGTTGGGGTGTTAGTGAGAGTAGGTTTGGGTGAGAGGGAGAGAGGGTTGAGGTGTTAGGGAGAGAGTGTTGGGGATAGAGGGAGAGAGGGTTGCGGTGTTAGCAAGATTAGTTTTGGGTGAGAGGGATAGAGGGTTGGGGTGTTAGGGAGAGTAGGTTTGGGTGAGAGGGAGAGAGGGTTGGGATGTTAGGGAGAGTAGGTTTGGGTGAGAGGGAGAGAGGGTTGGGGTGTTAGGTAGAGAGGGTTGGGGTGTTAGGGAGAGAGGGTTGGGCTGAGAGGGAGAGAGGGTTGGGGTGTTAGTGAGAGTAGGTTTGGGTGAGAGGGAGAGAGGGTTGGGGTGTTAGTGAGAGTAGGTTTGGGTGAGAGGGAGAGAGGGTTGGGGTGTTAGGGAGAGAGGGTTGGGGTGAGAGGGAGAGAGGGTTGCGGTGTTAGGGTGAGAGGGTTGGGTTGTTAGGGAGAGTGGGTTGGGGTGAGAGGGAGAGTGGCTTGGGGTGTTAGGGAGAGTAGGTTTGGGTCATAGGGAGAGAGGGTTGGGGTGTTAGGGAGAGAGGGTTGGGGTGACAGGGAGAGTCGGTTGGGGAGTTAGGGAGAGAGGGTTTGGGTGTTAGGGACAGAGGTTTGGGGTGTTACGGAGAGAGGGTTGGGGTGTTAGGGAGAGAGGTGTGGGGTGTTAGGGAGAGAGGTGTGGGGTGTTAGGGAGAGTAGGTTTGGGTGAGAGGGTGAGAGGGTTGTGGTGAGAGGGACAGTGGTTTGGGGTGTTAGGGAGAGTGCGTTGGGGTGTTAGGGAGAGTGGGTTGGGGTGAGAGTGAGAGAGGGTTGGGGTGATAGGGGGAGAGGGTTGGGGTTTTGGGGAGAGTAGGTGTGGATGAGAGGGAGAGAGGTTTGGGGTGTTAGGGAGAGAGGGTTTGGGTGAGAGGTAGAGAGGGTTGGGGTGTTAGGGAGAGAGGGTTTGGGTGAGAGGTAGAGTGGGTTGGGGTGTTAGGGAGAGTAGGTTTGGGTAAGACAGAGAGTGGGTTGGGGTATTAGGGAGAGAGGGTTTGGGTGAAAGGGTGAGAGGGTTGGCAGTGTTTATTGCCAGTGCTTTAGGAGTTTGTGTGAAAACAGGTTTTGGAATTGGACTGTGAGAAGGATGCAGTGTGTGTGGGATCTTTCTGTGCGCAAATACCAAACAGGGTTTCCTGAATGAGCAGCAGGGAGCACACTTTGTAAATTAATTCCCCGACTGGTGAAGCAGGTGGGAGGGGCCTGAAGTGAAACTGGTTCACGTGAGGCTGTTTCCCTGAATAATGCTGCTGTTTTAGACACAGATGAATTGAGGCTTGTATAAAATGCGCAGGAACCATTTTGAATTGAGTTTATTGAGGCCCTGACTGTGGTTTTCTCTCTCTCTCTCTCTCTCTCTCTCTCTGCCTCTCCATATTCTGGCATGTGAGAATCAGAGAGAGCGAGAGGGAGAGGTGGGAAAGAGGGGAGATTGAGGGAAATATTGAGTGGGGAGGTAACAGATGGAAGGAGGGGCGGTTATGAGGGAGACACAGGATGTGGGTTTCTCCAGTGTGGCCATGTCCCTCGTGGGGCTGTTTGTGGGATCCTGCTGTGCACTGCAATTGTAATCATTGATGTATTGATTTTCTAATGTTTGAGGCCCTTGAATTGAATGTCTAAATGTGACGCTGTGCTTGTTCATTTGATATTGTTTAGAGGTAGATTAGCCTTTTCTGGGGGTGAGGAGGGGGGAAGGATACCTGGCTAACATCACCAGGCTTGTGGGATCTTGCTGTGCTTGTCTGGCCTGCAGCCTGCAACCATGGTTACCCTCTCCGAGTTCAGTTTACTGACGGGCTGAATGAGGATTGTTCCCATTCCCACCCCCGCCCCCCCATTTCTATCAGTAAATCATGGATAAATATAAAAGATGGCCACAGTGCATTATTATTTCAAATGGTCAGACAGAAACTTTTCAGAGGGCCTTTCAATCAATTTATATCCTGAGGAAGGGAAAAAGAACAGAGAGAGTGACAGATTATCAAGCGGGAGAGAGAGAGAGAGAGAGAGGGAAAGATGGGCGGAGATGGGGTGGGCTAGATAGGTACAGAGGGAGGGGGAGAGAGCAGGGATGGGGTGGGCTAGATAGGTACAGAGGGAGGGGGAGAGAGAAGGGTTGGGGTGGGCTAGATAGGTACAGAGGGAGGGGGAGAGAGCAGGGATGGGGTGGGCTAGATAGGTACAGAGGGAGGGGGAGAGAGCAGGGATGGGGTGGGCTAGATAGGTACAGAGGGAGGGGGAGAGAGCAGGGATGGGGTGGGCTAGATAGCTACAGAGGGAGGGGGAGAGAAGAGGGATGGGGTGGGCTAGATAGGTACAGAGGGAGGGGGAGAGAGCAGGGATGGGGTGGGCTAGATAGGTACAGAGGGAGGGAGAGAGAGCAGGGATGGGGTGGGCTAGATAGGTACAGAGGGAGGGGGAGAGAGCAGGGATGGGGTGGGCTAGATAGGTACAGAGGGAGGGGGAGAGAGCAGGGATGGGGTGGGCTAGATAGGTACAGAGGGAGGGGGAGAGAGCAGGGATGGGGTGGGCTAGATAGGTACAGAGGGAGGGGGAGAGAGCAGGGTTGGGGTGGGCTAGATAGGCTACAGAGGGAGGGGGAGAGAGCAGGGATGGGGTGGGCTAGATAGCTACAGAGGGAGGGGGAGAGAGCAGGGATGGGGTGGGCTAGATAGGTACAGAGGGAGGGGGAGAGAGCAGGGATGGGGTGGGCTAGATAGGTACAGAGGGAGGGGGAGAGAGCAGGGATGGGGTGGGCTAGATAGGTACAGAGGGAGGGAGAGAGAGCAGGGATGGGGTGGGCTAGATAGGTACAGAGGGAGGGGGATAGAAACAGAGCGGGAAAGGGAGAGAGAGAGGTGGTTTTGGGGAATGTGAATATTTAGTGTCCAAACAGCAACAGCCCTGGTGGGAGCAGGTAGAGGGGGTGGGGACAGTGAATGGGAGAGGGACGGTGAGGGGGGAATGATCAGTGTTTGTGTGTTATGTACAATCAGGCAGTAAAGCAGCTGGAGCTGGCAGGTTAAACACAGAGAGAGAGCTAGTCACAAGGCATTTACACCTTAATCACTTTTCAAATCTGTTCCCATTGTCTGTGTTTAATAACAGGGGATGTGTTTATTAAATGGTGCCTCTACCCCCACTCCACCGCCCCTCTGATATTGTGGAGGTAAGTGAGTGAGGAGAGCCATGGGATCTTGCTGGGTTTTTTTTTGTTTCACTAACCTTTGCTTTATTTTAATCAATTTGCATTTCTCTCTCTCCCCCAAGGAGAATGGATTTGGAAGCTGCAGCTCTGATGATGCAGAGAGAGAAACGATTTGCTGCGAGGAATCCTCGGACAGGAGCTATAACCAGAGAGAAAGACAATAATAAGAACATATCCATGTCTTTGTCCCTCATTCTTCTACCCGGAGAAGGGACGTGTGGAACGTTCACACCGACGATTGGGGTCAGTGTCGGGGGGTTGGGGAATAGGGGTGTTACTCAGGGGGATCCAGGATGAGACACGGTGCTGCAGAGAGTCCAATATAATCCCATCGAGTCCAATCCCTCCACCTCTTCCTGCCCCTCTATCTCTGCTCCTCCCTCCATGTACCTCACTCTATCCCCACATCTTTCTTTCCACCCCCATCTCTCCGTGTCCTTTGTACCTCGGCCTCTCTGAATTGTGACAAGTTTCACTTTTTATCTCTCCCGACAACTCTCTCTGTATCTTTCCTTCTGAAACTTTGTCACTCTGTTCTTTCCAATCTCCCACTCACCCCCCACACCCCCACCCACCATCAGCACCTCTATTGTTCTCCACATCTCACTTTGTCTCTCCGCCTCTTCCTGTCTCTGCCCATCTCTCTCTCTCTCTCTCTCTCTCTCTCTGTGTGGAGGGATGTGTAAAGGGAGCAGCCATTGCCAAGCACCCAGGCTGCACCATGACACTGAGTTTAGTTCCAGCCCAGTGCCATCTCTCCCTCACTGGTGTGTGGGCTTGTGATAGAGAGACCAGGAAAATACAGGGGACTGCTCGGGTCAATGAGACAGAGAGAGGGAATTACAGAGGGGGAATTAGAGAGAGAGAGAGAGAGAGGAGATTAGAGAGGGGGAATGATAGAGAGGGTGGAGGTAGACAGAGAGAGGGAATTACAGAAGGGGAATTAGAGAGAGAGAGGAGATTAGACAGGGGGAATTATAGAGAGGGGGGAGTTAGACAGAGGGGGAAATGACAGAGAGAGAGGGGGATTAGAGAGGGGGGATCAGAGAGCGAGAGAGAGAGGAGATTAGAAAGGAGGAATTAGACAAAGAGGGGGAAGTTAGACAGAGGGGAAATGACAGAGACAGAGGAGGATTTGAGAGAGAGAAGCGGAATTAGAGAGAGAGAGGAGATTATACAGGGGGAATTAGAAAGAGAGGGGGAAATGACTGAGGCAGAGGGGGGATTAGAGAGTCAGGTGAATTGGACAGAGGGGGAAATTAGAGAGAGGGAAATTAGAGAGAGTGGGAAATTAGAAAGAGAGAGGGTAATTAAAGAGAGGATATTAGACATTGGAAATTAGACAGAGAGGTGGGGGAGATAGACTGGAAGAGAGAGACAGAGGAGAACAGGAGGAATTAGACAGATAGTGGGAGGAATTAGACAGGTAGAGGGGGGAATTAGACAGCGAGAGAGGGAATTAGACAAGAGAGAGAGGGGAATAAGACAAGAGAGAGGGGGGGAATTTAGACAGAGGCGGGGGAACAGACAGAGAGGGACAGGAGGGAGGAATTAGAGAGACAGGGGGGGAATTAGACAGGAGAGAGAGGGAGGAATTAGACAAGAGAGAGGGGAGAATTAGACAAGAGAGAGGGGGAGGAATTAGACAGAGAGAGAGGGAGGAAATAGACAGAGGGAGGAATTAGACAGAGAGAGAGGGGGAATTAGACAAGAGAGTGAGGGGTGAATGTGACACACAAAGCAAGAGGGGGAATTAGACAGAGAGAGAGAGGAGGAATTAGACAGAGAAGGGGGGGGGATTAGACAAGAGAGAGAGGAGGAATTAGAAAAGAGAGAAAGGGGGAATTAGACAGAGAGAGAGGGGGAATTAGACAGAGAGAGAGGGAGGAATTAGACAGAGAGAGGGAGGAATTACATAGAGAGCGGGCAATTAGACAGAGAGGAGGGGGAGAAGGACTGGAAGAGAGAGGGAGAGGAGAGAGAGGGGGAGCTAGACAGAGTGGAGGGGGTGACGAGACATAGAGAGAGGGAGAAATTAGACAGAGAGAGGGGGAATTTGTCAGTGTGAGGTCATGCACTTTGGTAGGAAGAAGAGAGGCATAGAATATTTTCTAAATGGGGGGAGAATTCAGAAATCTGGAGTGCAAAGGGAATTGGGAGTCCTAGTCCAGGATTCTCTTAATGTTAACTTGCAGGTTGAGTGGGTAGTTAGGAAGGTAAATGCAATGCTGGCATTTATTTCAAGAGGACTAGAATATAAAAGCGGGGATGTGCTACTGAGGCTTTATAAGGCTCTGGTCAGACCACATGTAGAATATTGTGAGTAATGTTGGGTCCCGTATCTCTGGAAGGACATGCTGGCCCTGAAGGAGGGTCCAGAGGAGGTTCACGAGAACAATCCCAGGAATGAAAGGCTTAAGATATGAGGAACATTTGAGGACTCTGGGTCTATAGTTTAGAAGGATGAGGGGGAGATCTGACTGAAACTTACAGAATACTGAAAGACCTGGATAGAGTGGACGTGGGGAAGATGTTTCCATTAGTAGGAGAGACTAGGATCTGAGGGCACAGCCTCAGAGTAAAGGGAAGACCTTTTAGAACAGAGATGAGGAGAAACTTCTTTAGCCAGAGAGTGGTGAATCTATGGAATTCATTGCCACAGAAGGCTGTGGAGGCCAAGTCATTAATTCCAGGCCATGTATTAGTTTCAGGGTCTGTATTAATTCCAGGCCATGTGTTAGTTTCAAGGTCTGTATTAATTCCAGACCATGTGTTAGTTTCAGGGAGTGTATTAATTCCAGACCATGTGTTAGTTTCAGGGACTGTATTAATTCCAGACCATTTATTAGTTTCAGAGTCTGCATTAATTCCAGACCATGTATTAGTTTCAGGGTCTGTATTAATACCAGACCATGTAATAGTTTCAGGGTCTGTCTTAATTCCAGACCATGTATTAGTTTCAGGGTCGATATTAATTCCAGACCATGTGATAGTTTCAGGGTCTGTATTAATTCCAGACCATGTGATAGTTTCAGGGTCTGCATTAATTCCAGGCCATGTATTAATTCCGGGGTCTGTATTAATTCCAGACCAAATATTAATTATAGACCATGTATTAGATTCAGGGTCTGTATTATATACAAATCATATTAATTCCAGACCATATGTTAGTTTTAGGGTCTGTATTAATTCCAGACCATATTAATTCCAGACCACTTATTAGTTTCAGGGTCTGTATTAATTCCAGCACATGTATTAGTTTCAGGGAAAGTATTACTTCCAAACCATGTGTTCATTTCAGGCTGTGTATTAATTCCAACACATGTATTAGTTTCAGGGAAAGTATTACTTCCAGACCATGTGTTAGTTTCAGGTTCTGTATTAATTCCAGACCATGTGTTAGTTTCAGGGTCTGTATTAATTCCAGACTATGTGTTAGTTTCAGGGTCTGTATTAATTCCAGACCATGTATTAGGTTCAGGGTCTGTATTAATTCCAGACCATGTGTTAGTTTCAGGGTCTGTATTAATTCCAGACCATGTGCTAGTTTCAGGGTCTGTATTAGTTCCAGACCATATTAATTCCAGACCATGTAATAGTTTCATGGTCTGTATTAATTCCTGACCATGTGTTAGTTTCAGGGTCTGTATTAATTCGAGACCACGTGTTAGTTTCAGGGTCTGTATTAATTCTAGACGATGTGTGAGTTTCAGGGTCTGTCTTAATTCCAGACCATAATAATTCCTGAACGTGTATTAGTTTCAGGGTCTGTATTAATTCCAGACCATGTGTTAGTTTCAGGGTCTGTATTAATTCCAGGTCAAGCGTTAGTTTCAGGGTCTGTATTAATTCCAGACCATGTGCTAGTTTCAGGGTCTGCATTAATTCCAGACCATATCAATTCCAGACCATGTAATAGTTTAAAGGTCTGTATTAATTCCTGACCATGTGTTAGTTTCAGGGTCTGTATTAATTCGAGACCATGTGTTAGTTTCAGGGTCTGTTTTAATTCCAGACGTTGTGTGAGTTTCAGGGTCTGTCTTAATTCCAGACCATAATAATTCCTGAATGTGTATTAGTTTCAGGGTCTGTAATAATTCCAGACCATGTGTAAGTTTCAGGGTCTGTATTAATTCCAGACCTTGTATTAGTTTCAGGGTCTGTATTAATTCCAGACTATGTGTTAGTGTCAGGGTCTGTATTAATTCCAGACCATGTGTTAGTTTCAGGGTCTGTATTAATTCCAGACCATGTGTTAGTTACAGGGTCTGTATTAATTCCAGACCATGTGTTATTTTCAGGGTTTGTATTAATTCCAGAACATGTATTATTTTCAGGGTCTGTATTAATTCCAGACCATGTGTTAGTTTCAGTGCCTGTATTAATTCCAGACCATGTATTAGTTTCATGGTCTATATTAATTCCAGACAATGTATTAGTTTCAGGGTCTGTATTAATTCCAGGTCATGTGTTAGTTTCAGGGTCTGTATTAATTCCAGACCATGTGCTAGATTCAGGGTCTGTATTAATTCCAGACCATATTAATTCCAGACCATGTATTAGTTTCAGGTCTGTATTAATTCCTGACCATGTGTTAGTTACAGGGTCTGTATTAATTCGAGACCATGTGTTTGTTTCAGGGTCTGTATTAATTCCAGACGATGTGTGAGTTTCCGGGTCTGTCTCAATTCCAGACCATAATAATTCCTGAACGTGTATTAGTTTCAGGGTCTGTATTAATTCCAGGTCATTTGTTAGTTTCAGGGTCTGTATTAATTCCAGACCATGTGCTAGTTTCAGGGTCTGTATTAATTGCAGAAAAAATCATTTCCAGACCAGGTAATAGTTTCAGGGTCTGTATTAATTCCTGACCATATGTTAATTTCAGGGTCTGGTTTAATTCGAGACCATGTGCTAGTTTCAGGGTCTGTATTAATTCCAGACGATGTGTGAGTTTCAGGGTCTGTCTTAATTCCAGACCATAATAATTCTTGAATGTGTATTAGTTTCAGGGTCTGTAATAATTCCAGACCATGTGGAAGTTTCAGGGTCTGTATTAATTCCAGACCATGTGTTAGATTCAGGGTCTGTATTAATTCCAGGCCTTGTATTACTTTCAGGGACTGTATTAATTCCAGTCTATGTGCTGGTTTCAGGGTCTGTATTAATTCCAGACCATGTGTTAGTTTCAGTGTCTGTATTAATTCCAGACCATGTATTAGTTTCATGGTCTGTATTAATTCCAGACCATGTATTAGCTTCAGGCTCTGTATTAATTCCAGGTCATGTGTTAGTTTCAGGGTCTGTATTACTTCCAGACCATGTGCTAGTTTCAGGGTCTGTATTAATTCCAGACCATATTAATTCCAGACCATGTATTAGTTTCAGGGTCTGTATTAATTTCTGACCATGTGTTAGTTACAGGGTCTGTATTAATTCGAGACCATGTGTTTGTTTCAGGGTCTGTCTTAATTCCAGAACATAATAATTCCTGAACGTGTATTAGTTTCAGGGTCTGTATTAATTCCAGGTCATGTGTTAGTTTCAGGGTCTGTATTAATTCCAGACCATGTGCTAGTTTCAGGGTCTGTATTAATTCCAGACCATATCAATTCCAGACCATGTAATAGTTTCAGGGTCTGTATTAATTCCTGACCATGTGTTAGTTTCAGGGTCTGTATTAATTCGAGACCATGTGTTAGTTTCAGGGTCTGTATTAATTCCAGACGATGTGTGAGTTTCAGGGTCTGTCTTAACTCCAGACCATAATAATTCCTGAATGTGTATTAGTTTCAAGGTCTGTAATAATTCCAGACCATGTGTAAGTTTCAGGGTCTGTATTAATTCCAGACCATGTTTTAGATTCAGGGTCCGTATTAATTCCAGGCCTTGTATTACTTTCAGGGTCTGTATTAATTCCAGACTATGTGCTGGTTTCAGGGTCTGTATTAATTCCAGACCATGTGCTGGTTTCAGGGTCTGTATTAATTCCAGAACATGTATTATTTTCAGGGTCTGTATTAATTCCAGACCATGTGTTAGTTTCAGTGTCTGTATTAATTCCAGACCATGTATTAGTTTCATGGTCTTTATTAATTCCAGACCATGTATTAGTTTCATGGTCTGTATTAATTCCAGGTCATGTGTTAGTTTCAGGGTCTGTATTAATTCCAGACCATGTGCTAGATTCAGGGTCTGTATTAATTCCAGACCATATTAATTCCAGACCATGTATTAGTTTCAGGTCTGTATTAATTCCTGACCATGTGTTAGTTACAGGGACTGCATTAATTCGAGACCATGTGTTTGTTTCAGGGTCTGTATTAATTCCAGACGATGTTTGAGTTTCAGGGTCTGTCTTAATTCCAGACCATAATAATTCCTGAACGTGTATTAGTTTCAGGGTCTGTATTAATTCCAGACCATGTTTTAGTTTCAGGGTCTGTATTAATTCCAGGTCATGTGTTAGTTTCAGGGTCTGTATTAATTCCAGACCATGTGCTAGTTTCAGGGTCTTTATTAATTCCAGACAATGTCAATTCCAGACCATGTAATAGCATCAGGGTCTGTATTAATTCCTGACCATGTGTTAGTTTCAGGGTCTGTATTAATTTGAGACCATGTGTTTTTTTCAGGGTTTGTATTAATTCCAGAACATATATTATTTTCAGGGTCTGTATTAATTCCAGACCATGTGTTAGTTACAGTTTCTGTATTAGTTCCAGACCATGTATTAGTTTCATGGTCTGTATTAATTCCAGACCATGTATTAGCTTCAGGGTCTGTATTAATTCCAGGTCATGTGTTAGTTTCAGGGTCTGTATTAATTCCAGACGATGTGTGAGTTTCAGGGTCTGTCTTAATTCCAGACCATAATAATTCCTGAACGTGTATTAGTTTCAGGGTCTGTATTAATTCCAGACCATGTGTTTGTTTCAGGGTCTGTATTAATTCCAGACCATGTGTTAGATTCAGGGTCTGTATTAATTCCAGACCTTGTATTAGTTTCAGGGTCTGTATTTATTCCAGACCTTGTGTTAGTTAAAGAGTCTGTATTAATTCAAGACCATGTGTTATTTTCAGGGTTTGTATTAATTCCAGAACATGTATTATTTTCAGGGTCTGTATTAATTCCAGACCATGTGTTAGTTACAGTTTCTGTATTAATTCCAGATCATGTATTAGTTTCATGGTCTGTATTAATTGCAGACCTTGTATTAGCTTCAGGGTCTGTATTAATACCAGGTCATGCGTTAGTTTCAGGGTCTGTATTAATTCCAGACCTTGTGCTAGTTTCATGGTCTGTATTAATTAAAGACCATATTATTTCCAGACCATGTATTAGTTTAAGGGTCTGTATTAATTCCTGACCATATGTTAGTTACAGGGTCTGTGTTAATACGAGACCATGTGTTTGTTTCAGGGTCTGTATTAATTCCGGACGATGTGTGAGTTTCAGGGTCTGTCTTAATTCCAGAACATAATAATTCCTGAAGGTGTATTAGTTTCAGGGTCTGTATTAAATCCAGGTCATGTGTTAGTTTCAGGGTCTGTATTAATTCCAGACCATGTTTTATTTTCAGGGTCTGTATTAAATCCAGACCATATCAATTCCAGACCATGTAATAGTTTCAGGGTCTGTATTAATTCCAGACCATGTGTTAGTTTCAGGGTCTGTATTAATTCCAGACCATAATAATTCCTGAATGTGTATTAGTTTCAGGGTCTGTAATAATTCCAGACCATGTGTAAGTTTCAGGGTCTGTATTAATTCCAGACCATGTGTTAGATTCAGGGTCCGTATTAATTCCAGGCCTTGTATTACTTTCAGGGTCTGTATTAATTCCAGTCTATGTGCTGGTTTCAGGGTCTGTATTAATTACAGAACATGTGTTAGTTTCAGGTTCTGTATTAATTCCAGACCATGTGTTAGTTACAGGGTCTGTATTAATTCCAGACCATGTGTTATTTTCAGGGTTTGTATTAATTCCAGAACATGTATTATTTTCAGTGTCTGTATTAATTCCTGACCATGTGTTAGTTACAGGTTCTGTATTAATTCGAGACAATGTGTTTGATTCAGGGTCTGTATTAATTCCAGACGATGTGTGAGTTTCAGGGTCTGTATTAATTCCAGGTCATGTGTTAGTTTCAGGGTCTGTATTAATTCCAGACCATGTATTAGTTTCAGGGTCAGTATTAATTCCAGGTCATGTGTTAGTTTCAGGGTCTGTATTAATTCCAGACCATGTGCTAGTTTCAGGGTCTGTATTAATTAAAGACCATATCATTTCCAGACCGTATGTTATTTTCAGGTCTGTATTAATTCCTGACCATGTGTTAGTTTCAGGGTCTGTATTAATTCGAGACCATGTGTTAGTTTCAGGTTCTGTATTAATTGAAGACGATGTGTGAGTTTCAGGGTCTGTCTTAATTCCAGACCATAATAATTCCTGAATGTGTATTAGTTTCAGGGTCTGTAATAATTCCAGACCATGTGTAAGTTTCAGGGTCTTTATTAATTCCAGACCATGTGTAAGATTCAGGGTCTGTATTAATTCCAGACCATGTGTTATTTTCAGGGTCTGTATTAATTCTTGACTATGTGTTAGTTTCAGGGTCTGTATTAATTCCAGACCATGTATTAGTTTCAGGTCTGTATTAATTCCTGACCATGTGTTAGTTACAGGGACTGTATTAATGCGAGACCATGTGTTTGTTTCAGGTTCTGTATTAATTCCAGACTATGTTTGAGTTTCAGGGTCTGTCTTAATTCCAGACCATAATAATTCCTGAACGTGCATTAGTTTCAGGGTCTGTATTAATTCCAGACCATGTATTAGTTTCAGGGTCTGTATTAATTCCATGTCATGTGTTAGTTTCAGGGTCTGTATTAATTCCAGACCATGTGCTAGTTTCAGGGTCTTTATTAATTCCAGACAATGTCAATTCCAGACCATGTATTAGCATCACGGTCTGTATTAATTCCTGACCATGTGTTAGTTTCAGGGTCTGTATTAATTTGAGACCATGTGTTTTTTTCAGGGTTTGTATTAATTCCAGAACCTGTATTATTTTCAGGGTCTGTATTAATTCCAGACCATGTGTTAGTTACAGTTTCTGTATTAATTCCAGACCATGTATTAGTTTCATGGTCTGTATTAATTCCAGACCATCTATTAGCTTCAGGGTCTGTATTTATTCCAGGTCATGTGTTAGTTTCAGGTTCTGTATTAATTCCAGACGATGTGTGAGTTTCAGGGTCTGTCTTAATTCCAGACCATAATAATTCCTGAACGTGTATTAGTTTCAGGGTCTGTATTAATTCCAGACCATGTGTTTGTTTCAGGGTCTGTATTAATTCCAGACCATGTAATAGTTTCAGGGTCTGTATTAATTCCAGACCTTGTATTAGTTTCAGGGTCCGTATTTATTCCAGACCATGTGTTAGTTAAAGAGTCTGTATTAATTCCAGACCATGTGTTATTTTAAGGGTTTGTATTAATTCCAGAACATGTATTATTTTCAGGGTCTGTATTAATTCCAGACCATGTGTTAGTTACAGTTTCTGTATTAATTCCAGATCATGTATTAGTTTCATGGTCTGTATTAATTCCAGACCTTGTATTAGCTTCAGGGTCTGTATTAATTCCAGGTCATGTGTTAGTTTCAGGGTCTGTATTAATTCCAGACCATGTGCTAGTTTCATGGTCTGTATTAATTAAAGACCATATTATTTCCGGACCATGTATTAGTTTTAGGGTCTGTATTAATTCCTGACCATATGTTAGTTACAGGGTCTCTGTTAATACGAGACCATGTGTTTGTTTCAGGGTCTGTATTAATTCCGGACCATGTGTGAGTTTCAGGGTCTGTCTTAATTCCAGAACATAATAATTCCTGAAGGTGTATTAATTTCAGGGTCTGTATTAAATCCAGGTCGTGTGTTAGTTTCAGGGTCTGTATTAATTCCAGACCATATCAATTCCAGACCATGTAATAGTTTCAGGGTCTGTATTAATTCCAGACCATGTGTTAGTTTCAGGGTCTGTATTAATTCGAAACCATGTGCTAGTTTCAGGGTCTGTATTAATTCCAGACGATGTGTGAGATTCAGGTTCTGTCTTAATTCCAGACCATAATAATTCCTGAATGTGTATTAGTTTCAGGGTCTGTATTAATTCCAGACCATGTGTTAGATTCAGGGTCCGTATTAATTCCAGGCCTTGTATTGCTTTCAGGGTCTGTATTAATTCCAGTCTATGTGCTGGTTTCAGGGTCTGTATTAATTCCAGACCATGTGTTAGTTTCAGGTTCTGTATTAATTCCAGACCATGTGTTATTTTCAGGGTTTGTATTAATTCCAGAACATGTGTTATTTTCTGTGTCTGTATTAATTCCTGACCATGTGTTAGTTACAGGTTCTGTATTAATTCGAGACAATGTGTTTGATTCAGGTTCTGTATTAATTCCAGACGATGTGTGAGTTTCAGGGTCTGTCTAAGTTCCAGACCATAATAATTCCTGAACGTGTATTAGTTTCAGGGTCTGTATTAATTCCAGTCCATGTATTAGTTTCAGGGTCTGTATTAATTCAAGGTCATGTGTTAGTTGCAGGGTCTGTATTGATTCCAGACCATGTGCTAGTTTCAGGGTCTGTATTAATTCCAGACCATATCATTTCCTGACCATGTGTTATTTTCAGGTCTGTATTAATTCCTGACCATGTATTAGTTACACGGTCTGTATTAATTCCAGACCATGTGTTAGTTTCAGGTTCTGTATTAATTCGAGACCATGTGCTAGTTTCAGGGTCTGTATTAATTCCAGACGATGTGTGAGTTTCAGGGTCTGTCTTAATTCCAGACCATAATAATTCCTGAATGTGTATTAGTTTCAGGGTCTGTAATAATTCCAGACCATGTGTAAGTTTCAGGGTCTGTATTAATTCCAGACCATGTGTTAGATTCAGGGTCCGTATTAATTCCAGGCCTTGTATTAGTTTCAGGGTCTGTATTAATTCCAGTCTATGTGCTGGTTTCAGAGTCTGTATTAATTCCAGACCATGTGTTAGTTTCAGGGTCTGTATTAATTCCAGACCATGTGTTAGTTACAGGGTCTGTATTAATTCCAGACCATGTGTTATTTTCAGGGTTTGTATTAATTCCAGAATCTGTATTATTTTCAGTGTCTGTATTAATTCCTGACCATGTGTTAGTTACAGGTTCTGTATTAATTCGAGACAATGTGTTTGATTCAGGGTCTGTATTAATTCCAGACGATGTGTGAGTTTCAGGGTCTGTCTAAGTTCCAGACCATAATAATTCCTGAACGTGTATTAGTTTCAGGGTCTGTATTAATTCCAGACCATGTATTAGTTTCAGGGTCTGTATTAATTCCAGGTCATGTGTTAGTTTCAGGGTCTGTATTAATTCCAGACCATGTGCTAGTTTCAGGGTCTGTATTAATTCCAGACCATATCATTTCCAGACCATGTGTTATTTTCAGGTCTGTATTAATTCCTGACCATGTGTTAGTTTCAGGGTCTGTATTAATTCGAGACCATGTGTTAGTTTCAGGGTCTGTATTAATTTCAGACGATTTGTGAGTTTCAGGGTCTGTCTTAATTCCAGACCATAATAATTCTTGAATGTGTATTAGTTTCAGGGTCTGTAATAATTCCAGACGATGTGTAAGTTTCAGGGTCTTTCTTAATTCCAGACCATGTGTAAGATTCAGGGTCTGTATTAATTCCAGGCCTTGTATTAGTTTCAGGGTCTGTATTAATTCCAGGCCTTGTATTAGTTTCAGGGTGTGTATTAATTCCAGACTATGTGTTAGTTTCAGGGTCTGTATTAATTCCAGACCATGTGTTAGTTTCATGGTCTGTATTAATTCCAGACCATTTTCTGGTTACAGGGTCTGTATTAATTCCAGACCATGTGCTAGTTTCAGGGTCTGTATTAATTCAGACCATATCACTTCCAGACCATGTGTTAGTTTCAGGGTTTGTATTAATTCCAGAACATGTATTATTTTCAGGGTCTGTATTAATTCCAGACCATGTGTTAGTTTCAGTGTCTGTATTAATTCCAGACCATGTATTAGTTTCATGGTCTGTATTAATTCCAGACCATGTATTAGCTTCAGGGTCTGTATTAATTCCAGGTCATGTGTTAGTTTCAGGGTCTGTATTAATTCCAGACCATGTGCTAGTTTTAGGGTCTGTATTACTTCCAGACCATATTAATTCCAGACCATGTATTAGTTTCAGGGTCTGTAATAATTCCTGACCATGTCTTAGTTAGAGGGTCTGTAATAATTCGAGACCCTGTGTTTGTTTCAGGGTCTGTATTAATTCCAGACGATGTGTGAGTTTCAGGGTCTGTCTTAATTCCAGACCATAATGATTCCTGAACGTGTATTAGTTTCAGGGTCTGTATTAATTCCAGGTCATGTGTTAGTTTCAGGGTCTGTATTAATTCCAGACCATGTGCCAGTTTTAGGGTCTGTATTAATTCCAGACCATATCAATTCCAGACCATATAATAGTTTCAGGGTCTGTATTAATCCCTGACCATGTGTTAGTTTCAGGGTCTGTATTAATTCGAGACCATGTGTTAGTTTCAGGGTCTGTATTAATTCCAGACGATGTGTGAGTTTCAGAGTCTGTCTTAATTCCAGAGCATAATAATTCCTGAATGTGTATTAGTTTCAGGGTCTGTATAAATTCCAGATCATGTGTTTGTTTCAGGGTCTGTATTAATTCCAGACCATGTGTTATATTCAGGGTCTGCATTAATTCCAGGCCTTGTATTAGTTTTAGGGTCTGTATTAATTCCAGACTATGTGTTAGTTTCAGGGTCTGTATTAATTCCAGACCATGTGTTAGTTTCAGGGTCTGTATTAATTCCAGACCATGTGTTATTTGCAGGGTTTGTATTAATTCCAGAACATGTATTATTTTCAGGGTCTGTATTAATTCCAGACCATGTGTTAGTTTCAGTGTCTGTATTAATTCCAGACCATGTATTAGTTTCATGGTCTGTATTAATTCCAGACCATGTATTAGCTTCAGGGTCTGTATTAATTCCAGGTCATGTGTTAGTTTCAGGGTCTGTATTAATTCCAGACCATGTGCTAGTTTTAGGGTCTGTATTAATTCCAGACCATATCAATTCCAGACCATGTAATAGTTTCAGGGTCTGTATTAATTCCTGACCATGTGTTAGTTTCAGGGTCTGTATTAATTCGAGACCATGTGTTAGTTTCAGGATCTGTATTAATTCCAGACGATGTGTGAGTTTCAGAGTCTGTCTTAATTCCAGAGCATAATAATTCCTGAATGTGTATTAGCTTCAGGGTCTGTAATAATTCCAGACCATGTGTAAGTTTCAGGGTCTGTATTAATTCCAGACCATGTGTTAGATTCAGGGTCTGTATTAATTCCAGGCCTTGTATTACTTTGAGGGTGTGTATTAATTCCAGACTATGTGCTGGTTTCAGGGTCTGTATTAATTCCAGACTATGTGTTAGTTTCAGGGTTTCTATTAATTCCAGACCATGTGTTAGTTACAGGGTCTGTATTAATTCCAGACCATGTGTTATTTTCAGGGTTTGTATTAATTCCAGAACATGTATTTTTTTAAGGGTCTGTATTAATTCCAGACCATGTGTTAGTTTCAGTGTCTGTATTAATTCCAGACCATGTATTAGTTTCATCGTCTGTATTAATTCCAGACCATGTATTAGTTTCAGGGTCTGTATTAATTCCAGGTCATGTGTTAGTTTCAGGTTCTGTATTAATTCCAGACCATGTGCTAGATTCAGGGTCTGTATTAATTCCAGACCATATTAATTCCAGACCATGTATTAGTTTCAGGGCTGTATGAATTCCTGACCATTTGTTAGTTACAGGGGCTGTATTAATTCAAGACCAAGTGTTTGCTTCAGGGTCTGTATTAATTTCAGACGATGTGTGAGTTTCAGGATCTGTCTTAATTCCAGACCATAATAATTCCTGAATGTGTATTAGTTTCAGGGTCTGTATTAATTCCAGACCATTTATTAGTTTCAGGGTCTGTATTAATTACAGGTCATGTGTTAGTTTCAGGGTCTGTTTTAATTCCAGACCATGTGCTAGTTTCAGGGTCTGTATTAATTCCAGACAATATCAATTCCAGACCATGTAATAGTTTCAGGGTCTGTATTAATTCCTGACCATGTGTTAGTTTCAGGTTCTGTATTAATTCGAGACCATGTGTTAGTTTCAGGGTCTGTGTTAATTCCAGAAGATGTGTCAGTTTCAGGGTCTGACTTAATTCCAGACCATAATAATTCCTGAACGTTTATTAGTTTCAGGGTCTGTATTAATTCCAGACCATGTGTTTGTTTCAGGGTTTGTATTAATTCCAGACCATGTGTTAGATTCAGGGTCTGTGTTAATTCCAGACCATCTGTTAGCTTCAAGGGCGGTATTTATTCCAGACCATGTGTTAGTTACAGGGTCTGTATTAATTCCAGACCATGTGTTATTTTCAGGGTTTGTATTAATTCCAGAACATGTATTATTTTCATGGTCTGTATTAATTCCAGACCATGTGTTAGTTTCAGTGTCTGTATTAATTCCAGACCATGTATTAGTTTCATGGTCTTTATTAATTCCCGACCATGTATTAGCTTCAGGGTCTGTATTGATTCCAGGTCATGTGTTAGTTTCAGGGTCTGTATTAATTCCAGACCATGTGCTAGTTTCATGGTCTGTATTAATTCCAGACCATATTAATTCCAGACCATGTATTAGTTTCAGGGTCTGTATTAATTCGGGACCATGTGTTTGTTTCGGGGTCTGTATTAATTCCAGATGATTCTGAGTTTCAGGTTCTTTCTTAATTCCAGACCATAATAATTCCTGAATGTGTATTAGTTTCAGGGTCTGTATTAGTTCCAGGTCATGTGTTAGTTTCAGGGTCTGTATTAATTCCAGACCATGTGCTAGTTTCAGGGTCTGTATTAATTCCAGACCATGTATTAGTTTCAGGGTCTGTATTTTTTCCAGACCATGTATTAGTTTCAGGGTCTGTATTACTTCCAGACCCTGTGCTAGATTCAAGGTCTGTATTAATTCCAGAGCATATTAATTCCAGACCATATATTAGTTTCAGGTCTGTATTAATTCCTGACCATGTATTAGTTACAGGTTCTGTATTAATTCGAGACCATGTGTTTGTTTCAGGGTCTGTATTAATTCCAGACGATGTGTGAATTTCAGCGTCTGTCTTAATTCCAGACCATAATAATTCTGAATGTGTATTAGTTTCAGGGTCTGTATTAATTCCAGACCATGTATTATTTTCAGGGTCTTTATTAATTCCAGGTCATGTGTTAGTTTCAGTGTCTGTATTAATTCCAGACCATGTGCTCGTTTCAGGGTCTGTTTTAATTCCAGACAATATCAATTCCAGACCATGTAATAGTTTCAGGGTCTGTATTAATTCCTGACCATGTGTTAGTTTCAGGCTCTGTATTAATTCGAGACCATGTGTTAGTTTCAGGGTCTGTATTAATTCCAGACGATGATTGATTTGCAGGATCTGTCTTAATTCCAGTCCATAATAATTTCTGAACGTGTATTAGTTTCAGGGTCTGTATTAAATCCAGACCATATGTTGGTTTCAGGGTCTTTATTAATTCGAGACCATTTGTTAGATTCAGTGTCTGTATTAAGTCCAGGCCTTGTATTAGTTTCAGGGTCTGTATTAATTCCAGACTATGTGTTAGTTTAAGGGTCTGTATTAATTCCAAATCATGTGTTAGTTTCAGGGTCTGTATTTATTCCAGACCATGTGTTAGTTACAGGGTCTGAATTAATTTCAGACCATGTGTTATTTTCAGGGTTTGTATTAATTCCAGAACATGTATTATTTTCGGGGTCTGTATTAATTCCAGACCATGTGTTAGTTTCAGTATCTGCATTAATTCCAGACCATGTATTAGTTTCAGGGTCTGTATTAATTCCAGACCATGTATTAGCTTCAGGGTCTGTATTAATTCCAGGTCATGTGTTAGTTTCAGGGTCTGTATTAATTCCAGACCATGTGCTAGTTTCAGGGTCTATATTATTTCCAGACCATATTAATTCCAGACCATGTATTAGTTTCAGGGTCTGTATTAATTCCTGACCATGTGTTAGTTACAGGGTCTGTATTAATTTGAGACCATGTGTTTTTTTCAGGGATTGTATTAATTCCAGAACATGTATTATTTTCAGGGTCTATATTAATTCCAGACCATGTGTTAGTTTCAGTATCTGCATTAATTCCAGACCATGTATTAGTTTCATGGTCTGCATTAATTCCAGACCATGTATTAGCTTCAGGGTCTGTATTAATTCCAGGTCATGTGTTAGTTTCAGGGTCTGTATTAATTCCAGACCATGTGCTAGTTTCAGGGTCTGTATTAATTCCAGACCATATTAATTCCAGACCATGTATTAGTTTCAGGGTCTGTATTAATTCCTGACCATGTGTTTGTTACAGGGTCTGTATTAATTCGAGACCATGTGTTTTTTTCAGGGTCTGGATTAATTCCAGACGATATGTGAGTTTCAGGGTCTGTCTTAATTCCAGACCATAATAATTCCAGAACATGTATTAGTTTCAGGGTCTGTATTAATTCCAGGTCATGTGTTAGTTTCAGGGTCTGTATTAATTCCAGATCATGTGCTAGTTTTAGGGTCTGTATTAATTCCAGACAATATCAATTCCAGACCATGTAATAGTTTCAGGGTCTTTATTCATTCCTGACCATGTGTTAGTTTCAGGGTCTGTATTAATTCGAGATCATGTGTTAGTTTCAGGGTCTGAATTACTTCCAGACGATGTGTGATTTTCAGGGTCTGTCTTAATTCCAGACCATAATAATTCCTGAACGTGTATTAGTTTCAGGGACTGTATTAATTCCAGACCATGTGTTTGATTCAGGGTCTGTATTAATTCGAAGCCTTGTTTTAGTTTCAGGGACTGTATTAATTCCAGACTATGTGTTAGTTTCAGGGTCTGTATTAATTCCAGACCATGTGTTAGTTTCATGGTCTGTATTTATTCCAGACCATGTGTTAGGTACAGGGTCTGTATTAATTCCAGACCATGTGTTATTTTCAGGGTTTGTATTAATTCCAGAACATGTATTATTTTCAGGGTCTGTATTAATTCCAAGCCCTGTGTTAGTTTCAGTGTCTGCATTAATTCCAGACCATGTATAAGTTTCATGGTCTGTATTAATTCCAGGTCATGTGTTAGGTTCAGGGTCTGTATTAATTCCAGACCATGTGCTAGTTTCAGGGTCTGTATTAATTCCAGAACATATTAATTCCAGATTATGTATCAGTTTCAGGGTCTGTATTAATTCCTGAACATGTGTTAGTTACAGGGTCTGTATTAATTCAAGACCATGTGCTTGTTTCAGGGTCTGTATTAATTCCAGACGATGTGTGAGTTTCAGGGTCCGTCTTAATTCCAGACCATAATAATTACTGAACGTGTATTAGTTTCAGGTCTGTATTAATTCCAGGTCATGTGTTAGTTTCAGGGTCTGTTTTAATTCCAGACCATGTGCTAGTTTCAGGGTCTGTATTAATTCCAGACAATATCAATTCCAGACCATGTAATAGTTTCAGGGTCTGTATTAATTCCTGACCATGTGTTAGTTTCAGGTTCTGTATTAATTCGAGACCATGTGTTAGTTTCAGGGTCTGTGTTAATTCCAGAAGATGTGTCAGTTTCAGGGTCTGACTTAATTCCAGACCATAATAATTCCTGAACGTTTATTAGTTTCAGGGTCTGTATTAATTCCAGACCATGTGTTTGTTTCAGGGTTTGTATTAATTCCAGACCATGTGTTAGATTCAGGGTCTGTATTAATTCCAGACCATCTGTTAGCTTCAAGGGCGGTATTTATTCCAGACCATGTGTTAGTTACAGGGTCTGTATTAATTCCAGACCATGTGTTATTTTCAGGGTTTGTATTAATTCCAGAACATGTATTATTTTCATGGTCTGTATTAATTCCAGACCATGTGTTAGTTTCAGTGTCTGTATTAATTCCAGACCATGTATTAGTTTCATGGTCTTTATTAATTCCCGACCATGTATTAGCTTTAGGGTCTGTATTGATTCCAGGTCATGTGTTAGTTTCAGGGTCTGTATTAATTCCAGACCATGTGCTAGTTTCATGGTCTGTATTAATTCCAGACCATATTAATTCCAGACCATGTATTAGTTTCAGGGTCTGTATTAATTCGGGACCATGTGTTTGTTTCGGGGTCTGTATTAATTCCAGATGATTCTGAGTTTCAGGTTCTTTCTTAATTCCAGACCATAATAATTCCTGAATGTGTATTAGTTTCAGGGTCTGTATTAGTTCCAGGTCATGTGTTAGTTTCAGGGTCTGTATTAATTCCAGACCATGTGCTAGTTTCAGGGTCTGTATTAATTCCAGACCATGTATTAGTTTCAGGGTCTGTATTTTTTCCAGACCATGTATTAGTTTCAGGGTCTGTATTACTTCCAGACCATGTGATAGATTCAAGGTCTGTATTAATTCCAGAGCATATTAATTCCAGACCATATATTAGTTTCAGGTCTGTATTAATTCCTGACCATGTATTAGTTACAGGTTCTGTATTAATTCGAGACCATGTGTTTGTTTCAGGGTCTGTATTAATTCCAGACGATGTGTGAATTTCAGCGTCTGTCTTAATTCCAGACCATAATAATTCTGAATGTGTATTAGTTTCAGGGTCTGTATTAATTCCAGACCATGTATTATTTTCAGGGTCTTTATTAATTCCAGGTCATGTGTTAGTTTCAGTGTCTGTATTAATTCCAGACCATGTGCTCGTTTCAGGGTCTGTTTTAATTCCAGACAATATCAATTCCAGACCATGTAATAGTTTCAGGGTCTGTATTAATTCCTGACCATGTGTTAGTTTCAGGCTCTGTATTAATTCGAGACCATATGTTAGTTTCAGGGTCTGTATTAATTCCAGACGATGATTGATTTGCAGGATCTGTCTTAATTCCAGTCCATAATAATTTCTGAACGTGTATTAGTTTCAGGGTCTGTATTAAATCCAGACCATATGTTGGTTTCAGGGTCTTTATTAATTCGAGACCATTTGTTAGATTCAGTGTCTGTATTAAGTCCAGGCCTTGTATTAGTTTCAGGGTCTGTATTAATTCCAGACTATGTGTTAGTTTCAGGGTCTGTATTAATTCCAGACCATGTGTTATTTTCAGGGTCTGTATTTATTCCAGACCATGTATTATTTTCGGGGTCTGTATTAATTCCAGACCATGTGTTAGTTTCAGTATCTGCATTAATTCCAGACCATGTAGTAGTTTCAGGGTCTGTATTAATTCCAGACCATGTATTAGCTTCAGGGTCTGTATTAATTCCAGGTCATGTGTTAGTTTCAGGGTCTGTATTAATTCCAGACCATGTGCTAGTTTCAGGGTCTATATTATTTCCAGACCATATTAATTCCAGACCATGTATTAGTTTCAGGGTCTGTATTAATTCCTGACCATGTGTTAGTTACAGGGTCTGTATTAATTTGAGACCATGTGTTTTTTTCAGGGATTGTATTAATTCCAGAACATGTATTATTTTCAGGGTCTATATTAATTCCAGACCATGTGTTAGTTTCAGTATCTGCATTAATTCCAGACCATGTATTAGTTTCATGGTCTGCATTAATTCCAGACCATGTATTAGCTTCAGGGTCTGTATTAATTCCAGGTCATGTGTTAGTTTCAGGGTCTGTATTAATTCCAGACCATGTGCTAGTTTCAGGGTCTGTATTAATTCCAGACCATATTAATTCCAGACCATGTATTAGTTTCAGGGTCTGTATTAATTCCTGACCATGTGTTTGTTACAGGGTCTGTATTAATTCGAGACCATGTGTTTTTTTCAGGGTCTGGATTAATTCCAGACGATATGTGAGTTTCAGGGTCTGTCTTAATTCCAGACCATAATAATTCCAGAACATGTATTAGTTTCAGGGTCTGTATTAATTCCAGGTCATGTGTTAGTTTCAGGGTCTGTATTAATTCCAGATCATGTGCTAGTTTTAGGGTCTGTATTAATTCCAGACAATATCAATTCCAGACCATGTAATAGTTTCAGGGTCTTTATTCATTCCTGACCATGTGTTAGTTTCAGGGTCTGTATTAATTCGAGATCATGTGTTAGTTTCAGGGTCTGAATTACTTCCAGACGATGTGTGATTTTCAGGGTCTGTCTTAATTCCAGACCATAATAATTCCTGAACGTGTATTAGTTTCAGGGACTGTATTAATTCCAGACCATGTGTTTGTTTCAGGGTCTGTATTAATTCCAGACCATGTGTTAGATTCAGGGTCTGTATTAATTCGAAGCCTTGTTTTAGTTTCAGGGACTGTATTAATTCCAGACTATGTGTTAGTTTCAGGGTCTGTATTAATTCCAGACCATGTGTTAGTTTCATGGTCTGTATTTATTCCAGACCATGTGTTAGGTACAGGGTCTGTATTAATTCCAGACCATGTGTTATTTTCAGGGTTTGTATTAATTCCAGAACATGTATTATTTTCAGGGTCTGTATTAATTCCAAGCCCTGTGTTAGTTTCAGTGTCTGCATTAATTCCAGACCATGTATAAGTTTCATGGTCTGTATTAATTCCAGGTCATGTGTTAGGTTCAGGGTCTGTATTAATTCCAGACCATGTGCTAGTTTCAGGGTCTGTATTAATTCCAGAACATATTAATTCCAGATTATGTATCAGTTTCAGGGTCTGTATTAATTCCTGAACATGTGTTAGTTACAGGGTCTGTATTAATTCAAGACCATGTGCTTGTTTCAGGGTCTGTATTAATTCCAGACGATGTGTGAGTTTCAGGGTCCGTCTTAATTCCAGACCATAATAATTACTGAACGTGTATTAGTTTCAGGTCTGTATTAATTCCAGGTCATGTGTTAGTTTCTGGGTCTGTATTAATTCCGCACCATGTGCTAGTTTCAGGGTCTGTATTAATTCCTGACCATGTGTTATTTTCAGGGTCTGTCTTAATAACAGACCATATCAATTCCAGACCATGTATTAGTTACAGGGTCTGTATTAATTCCAGACCATGTGTTATTTTCAGGGTTTGTATTAATTCCAGAACATGTATTATTTTCATGGTCTGTATTAATTCCAGACCATGTATTAGTTTCATGGTCTTTATTAATTCCCGACCATGTATTAGCTTCAGGGTCTGTATTGATTCCAGGTCATGTGTTAGTTTCAGGGTCTGTATTAATTCCAGACCATGTGCTAGTTTCAGGGTCTGTATTAATTCCAGACCATATTAATTCCAGACCATGTATTAGTTTCAGGGTCTGTATTAATTCGGTACCATGTGTTTGTTTCGGGGTCTGTATTAATTCCAGATGATTCTGAGTTTCAGGTTCTTTCTTAATTCCAGACCATAATAATTCCTGAATGTGTATTAGTTTCAGGGTCTGTATTTATTCCAGACCATGTATTAGTTTCAGGGTCTGTATTACTTCCAGACCCTGTGCTAGATTCAAGGTCTCTATTAATTCCAGAGCATATTAGTTCCAGACCATGTATTAGTTTCAGGTCTGTATTAATTCCTGACCATGTATTAGTTACAGGTTCTGTATTAATTCGAGACCATGTGTTTGTTTCAGGGTCTGTATTAATTCCAGACGATGTGTGAGTTTCAGCGTCTGTCTTAATTCCAGACCATAATAATTCTGAACGTGTATTAGTTTCAGGGTCTGTATTAATTCCAGACCATGTATTATTTTCAGGGTCTTTATTAATTCCAGGTCATGTGTTAGTTTCAGTGTCTGTATTAATTCCAGACCATGTGCTTGTTTCAGGGTCTGTTTTAATTCCAGACAATATCAATTCCAGACCATGTAATAGTTTCAGGGTCTGTATTAATTCCTGACCATGTGTTAGTTTCAGGCTCTGTATTAATTCGAGACCATATGTTAGTTTCAGGGTCTGTATTAATTCCAGACGATGATTGATTTGCAGGATCTGTCTTAATTCCAGTCCATAATAATTTCTGAACGTGTATTAGTTTCAGGTTCTGTATTAAATCCAGACCATATGTTGGTTTCAGGGTCTGTATTAATTCGAGACCAGTTGTTATATTCAGTGTCTGTATTAAGTCCAGGCCTTGTATTAGTTTCAGGGTCTGTATTAATTCCAGACTATGTGTTAGTTTCAGGGTCTGTATTAATTCCAGATCATGTGTTAGTTTCAGGGTCTGTATTTATTCCAGACCATGTGTTAGTTACAGGGTCTGAATTAATTTCAGACCATGTGTTATTTTCAGGGTTTGTATTAATTCCAGAACATGTATTATTTTCAGGGTCTGTATTAATTCCAGACCATGTGTTAGTTTCAGTATCTGCATTAATTCCAGACCATGTATTAGTTTCATGGTCTGTATTAATTCCAGACCATGTATTAGCTTCAGGGTCTGTATTAATTCCAGGTCATGTGTTAGTTTCAGGGTCTGTATTAATTCCAGACCATGTGCTAGTTTCAGGGTCTATATTATTTCCAGACCATATTAATTCCAGACCATGTATTAGTTTCAGGGTCTGTATTAATTCGTGACCATGTGTTAGTTACAGGGTCTGTATTAATTCGAGACCATGTGTTTTTTTCAGGGATTGTATTAATTCCAGAACATGTATTATTTTCAGGGTCTATATTAATTCCACACCATGTGTTAGTTTCAGTATCTGCATTAATTCCAGACCATGTATTAGTTTCATGGTCTGCATTAATTCCAGACCATGTATTAGCTTCAGGGTCTGTATTAATTCCAGGTCATGTGTTAGTTTCAGGGTCTGTATTAATTCCAGACCATGTGCTAGTTTCAGGGTCTGTATTAATTCCAGACCATATTAATTCCAGACCATGTATTAGTTTCAGGGTCTGTATTAATTCCTGACCATGTGTTTGTTCCAGGGTCTGTATTAATTCGAGACCATGTGTTTTTTTCAGGGTCTGTATTAATTCCAGACGATATGTGAGTTTCAGGGTCTGTCTTAATTCCAGACCATAATAATTCCAGAACATGTATTAGTTTCAGGGTCTGTATTAATTCCAGGTCATGTGTTAGTTTCAGGGTCTGTATTAATTCCAGATCATGTGCTAGTTTTAGGGTCTGTATTAATTCCAGACAATATCAATTCCAGACCATGTAATAGTTTCAGGGTCTTTATTCATTCCTGACCATGTGTTAGTTTCAGGGTCTGTATTAATTCGAGACCATGTGTTAGTTTCAGGGTCTGAATTACTTCCAGACGATGTGTGATTTTCAGTGTCTGTCTTAATTCCAGACCATAATAATTCCTGAACGTGTATTAGTTTCAGGGACTGTATTAATTCCAGACCATGTGTTTGTTTCAGGGTCTGTATTAATTCCAGACCATGTGTTAGATTCAGGGTCTGTATTAATTCGAAGCCTTGTTTTAGTTTCAGGGACTGTATTAATTCCAGACTATGTGTTAGTTTCAGGGTCTGTATTAATTCCAGACCATGTGTTAGTTTCATGGTCTGTATTTATTCCAGACCATGTGTTAGTTACAGGGTCTGTATTAATTCCAGACCATGTGTTATTTTCAGGGTTTGTATTAATTCCAGAACATGTATTATTTTCAGGGTCTGTATTAATTCCAAGCCCTGTGTTAGTTTCAGTGTCTGCATTAATTCCAGACCATGTATAAGTTTCATGGTCTGTATTAATTCCAGGTCATGTGTTAGTTTCAGGGTCTGTATTAATTCCAGACCATGTGCTAGTTTCAGGGTCTGTATTAATTCCAGAACATATTAATTCCAGATTATGTATTAGTTTCAGGGTCTGTATTAATTCCTGAACATGTGTTAGTTACAGGGTCTGTATTAATTCGAAACCATGTGCTTGTTTCAGGGTCTGTATTAATTCCAGACGATGTGTGAGTTTCAGGGTCCGTCTTAATTCCAGACCATAATAATTCCTGAACGTGTATTAGTTTCAGGTCTGTATTAATTCCAGGTCATGTGTTAGTTTCTGGGTCTGTATTAATTCCGCACCATGTGCTAGTTTCAGGGTCTGTATTAATTCCTGACCATGTGTTAGTTTCAGGGTCTGTCTTAATAACAGACCATATCAATTCCAGACTATGTATTAGTTACAGGGTCTGTATTAATTCCAGACCATGTGTTATTTTCAGGGTTTGTATTAATTCCAGAACATGTATTATTTTCATGGTCTGTATTAATTCCAGACCATGTTTTAGTTTCAGTGTCTGTATTAATTCCAGACCATGTATTAGTTTCATGGTCTTTATTAATTCCCGACCATGTATTATTTTCAGGGTCTGTATTAATTCCAAGCCCTGTGTTAGTTTCAGTGTCTGCAGTAATTCCAGACCATGTATAAGTTTCATGGTCTGTATTAATTCCAGGTCATGTGTTATTTTCAGGGTCTGTATTAATTCCAGACCATGTGCTAGTTTCAGGGTCTGTATTAATTCCAGACCATATTAATTCCAGACCATGTATTAGTTTCAGGGTCTGTATTAATTCGGTACCATGTGTTTGTTTCGGGGTCTGTATTAATTCCAGATGATTCTGAGTTTCAGGTTCTTTCTTAATTCCAGACCATAATAATTCCTGAATGTGTATTAGTTTCAGGGTCTGTATTAGTTCCAGGTCATGTGTTAGTTTCAGGGTCTGTATTAATTCCAGACCATGTGCTAGTTTCAGGGTCTGTATTAATTCCAGACCATGTATTAGTTTCAGGGTCTGTATTTATTCCAGACCATGTATTAGTTTCAGGGTCTGTATTACTTCCAGACCCTGTGCTAGATTCAAGGTCTGTATTAATTCCAGAGCATATTAATTCCAGACCATGTATTAGTTTCAGGTCTGTATTAATTCCTGACCATGTATTAGTTACAGGTTCTGTATTAATTTGAGACCATGTGTTTGTATCATGGTCTGTATTAATTCCAGACGATGTGTGAGTTTCAGCGTCTGTCTTAATTCCAGACCATAATAATTCTGAACGTGTATTAGTTTCAGGGTCTGTATTAATTCCAGACCATGTATTATTTTCAGGGTCTTTATTAATTCCAGGTCATGTGTTAGTTTCAGTGTCTGTATTAATTCCAGACCATGTGCTCATTTCAGGGTCTGTTTTAATTCCCGACAATATCAATTCCAGACCATGTAATAGTTTCAGGGTCTGTATTAATTCCTGACCATGTGTTAGTTTCAGGGTCTGTATTAATTCCAGACGATGATTGATTTGCAGGATCTGTCTTAATTCCAGTCCATAATAATTTCTGAACGTGTATTAGTTTCAGGGTCTGTATTAAATCCAGACCATATGTTGGTTTCAGGGTCTGTATTAATTCGAGACCATTTGTTAGATTCAGTGTCTGTATTAAGTCCAGGCCTTGTATTAGTTTCAGGGTCTGTATTAATTCCAGACTATGTGTTAGTTTCAGGGTCTGTATTAATTCCAGATCATGTGTTAGTTTCAGGGTCTGTATTTATTCCAGACCATGTGTTAGTTACAGGGTCTGAATTAATTTCAGACCATGTGTTATTTTCAGGGTTTGTATTAATTCCAGAACATGTATTATTTTCAGGGTCTGTATTAATTCCAGACCATGTGTTAGTTTCAGTATCTGCATTAATTCCAGACCATGTATTAGTTTCATGGTCTGTATTAATTCCAGACCATGTATTAGTTTCAGGGTCTGTATTAATTCCAGACCATGTGCTAGTTTCAGGGTCTATATTATTTCCAGACCATATTAATTCCAGACCATGTATTAGTTTCAGGGTCTGTATTAATTCCTGACCATGTGTTAGTTACAGGGTCTGTATTAATTCGAGACCATGTGTTTTTTTCAGGGATTGTATTAATTCCAGAACATGTATTATTTTCAGGGTCTATATTAATTCCAGACCATGTGTTAGTTTCAGTATCTGCATTAATTCCAGACCATGTATTAGTTTCATGGTCTGCATTAATTCCAGACCATGTATTAGCTTCAGGGTCTGTATTAATTCCAGGTCATGTGTTAGTTTCAGGGTCTGTATTAATTCCAGACCATGTGCTAGTTTCAGGGTCTGTATTAATTCCAGACCATATTAATTCCAGACCATGTATTAGTTTCAGGGTCTGTATTAATTCCTGACCATGTGTTTGTTACAGGGTCTGTATTAATTCGAGACCATGTGTTTTTTTCAGGGTCTGTATTAATTCCAGACGATATGTGAGTTTCAGGGTCTGTCTTAATTCCAGACCATAATAATTCCAGAACATGTATTAGTTTCAGGGTCTGTATTAATTCCAGGTCATGTGTTAGTTTCAGGGTCTGTATTAATTCCAGATCATGTGCTAGTTTTAGGGTCTGTATTAATTCCAGACAATATCAATTCCAGACCATGTAATAGTTTCAGGGTCTTTATTCATTCCTGACCATGTGTTAGTTTCAGGGTCTGTATTAATTCGAGACCATGTGTTAGTTTCAGGGTCTGAATTACTTCCAGACGATGTGTGATTTTCAGGGTCTGTCTTAATTCCAGACCATAATAATTCCTGAACGTGTATTAGTTTCAGGGACTGTATTAATTCCAGACCATGTGTTTGTTTCAGGGTCTGTATTAATTCCAGACCATGTGTTAGATTCAGGGTCTGTATTAATTCGAAGCCTTGTTTTAGTTTCAGGGACTGTATTAATTCCAGACTATGTGTTAGTTTCAGGGTCTGTATTAATTCCAGACCATGTGTTAGTTTCATGGTCTGTATTTATTCCAGACCATGTGTTAGTTACAGGGTCTGTATTAATTCCAGACCATGTGTTATTTTCAGGGTTTGTATTAATTCCAGAACATGTATTATTTTCAGGGTCTGTATTAATTCCAAGCCCTGTGTTAGTTTCAGTGTCTGCAGTAATTCCAGACCATGTATAAGTTTCATGGTCTGTATTAATTCCAGGTCATGTGTTAGTTTCAGGGTCTGTATTAATTCCAGACCATGTGCTAGTTTCAGGGTCTGTATTAATTCCAGAACATATTAATTCCAGATTATGTATTAGTTTCAGGGTCTGTATTAATTCCTGAACATGTGTTAGTTACAGGGTCTGTATTAATTCGAGACCATGTGCTTGTTTCAGGGTCTGTATTAATTCCAGACGATGTGTGAGTTTCAGGGTCCGTCTTAATTCCAGACCATAATAATTCCTGAACGTGTATTAGTTTCAGGTCTGTATTAATTCCAGGTCATGTGTTAGTTTCTGGGTCTGTATTAATTCCGCACCATGTGCTAGTTTCAGGGTCTGTATTAATTCCTGACCATGTGTTAGTTTCAGGGTCTTTCTTAATAACAGACCATATCAATTCCAGACCATGTATTAGTTTCAGGGTCTGTATTAATTCCAGACCATGTGTTAGTTTCAGGGTCTGTATTAATTCGAGACCATGTGTTAGTTTCAGGGTCTGTATTAATTCCAGACGATGTGTGAGTTTCAGGGTCTGTCTTAATTCCAGACCATAATAATTCCTGTTTGTGTATTAGTTTCAGGGTCTGTATTAATTCCAGACCATGTGTAAGTTTCAGGGTCTGTATTAATTCCAGACCATGTGTTAGATTCAGGGTCTGTATTAATTCCAGGCCTTGTATTACTTTAAGGGTCTGTATTAATTCCAGACAATGTGCTGGTTTCAGGGTCTGTATTAATTCCAGACCATGTGTTAGTTTCAGTGTCTGTATTAATTCCAGCCCATGCGTTAGTTACAGGGTCTGTATTAATTCCAGACCATGTGTTATTTTCAGGATTTGTATTATTTCCAGAACATGTATTATTTTCAGGGTCTGTATTAATTCCAGACCATGTGTTATTTTCAGTGTCTGTATTAATTCCAGACCATGTATTAGTTTCATAGTCTGTATTAATTCCAGACCATGTATTAGTTTCAGGTTCTGTATTAATTCCAGGTCATGTGTTAGTTTCAGGGTCTGTATTAATTCCAGACCATGTGCTAGATTCAGGGTCTGTATTAATTCCAGACCATATTAATTCCAGACCATGTATTAGTTTCAGGTGTGTATGAATTGATGACCATGTGTTAGTTACAGGGTCTGTAATAATTCGAGACCATGTGTTTGTTTCAGCGTCTTTATTAATTCCAGACGATGTGTGAGTTTCATGGTCTGTCTTAATTCTAGACCATAATAATAACTGAACGTGTATTAGTTTCAGGTTCTGTATTAATTCCAGACCATGTATTAGTTTCAGGGTCTGTATTAATTCCAGACTATGTGTTAGTTTCAGGGTCTGTATTAATTCCAGACCATGTGTTAGTTTCAGGGTCTGTATTTATTCCAGACCATGTGTTTGTTACGGGGTCTGTATTAATTCCAGACCATGTGTTTTTTTCAGGGTTTGTATTAATTCCAGAACATGTATTATTTTCAGGGTCTGTATTTATTCCAGACCATGTGTTAGCTTCAGTGTCTGTATTAATTCCAGACCATGTATTAGTTTCATGGTCTGTATTAATTCCAGACCATGTATTAGCTTCAGGGTCTGTATTAATTACAGGTCATGTGTTATTTTCAGGGTCTGTATTAATTCCAGACCATGTGCTAGTTTTAGGTTCTGTATTAATTCCTGACCATATTAATTCCAGACCATGTATGAGTTTCAGGGTCTGTATTAATTCCTGACCATGTCTTAGTTAGAGGGTCTGTATTAATTCAAGACCATGTGTTTGTTTCAGGGTCTGTATTAATTCCAGACGATGTGTGAGTTTCAGCGTCTGTCTTAATTCCAGACCATAATAATTCTGAACGTGTATTAGTTTCAGGGTCTGTATTAATTCCAGACCATGTATTATTTTCAGGGTCTTTATTAATTCCAGGTCATGTGTTAGTTTCAGTGTCTGTATTAATTCCAGACCATGTGCTCATTTCAGGGTCTGTTTTAATTCCCGACAATATCAATTCCAGACCATGTAATAGTTCCAGGGTCTGTATTAATTCCTGACCATGTGTTAGTTTCAGGGTCTGTATTAATTCCAGACGATGATTGATTTGCAGGATCTGTCTTAATTCCAGTCCATAATAATTTCTGAACGTGTATTAGTTTCAGGGTCTGTATTAAATCCAGACCATATGTTGGTTTCAGGGTCTGTATTAATTCGAGACCATTTGTTAGATTCAGTGTCTGTATTAAGTCCAGGCCTTGTATTAGTTTCAGGGTCTGTATTAATTCCAGACTATGTGTTAGTTTCAGGGTCTGTATTAATTCCAGATCATGTGTTAGTTTCAGGGTCTGTATTTATTCCAGACCATGTGTTAGTTACAGGGTCTGAATTAATTTCAGACCATGTGTTATTTTCAGGGTTTGTATTAATTCCAGAACATGTATTATTTTCAGGGTCTGTATTAATTCCAGACCATGTGTTAGTTTCAGTATCTGCATTAATTCCAGACCATGTATTAGTTTCATGGTCTGTATTAATTCCAGACCATGTATTAGTTTCAGGGTCTGTATTAATTCCAGACCATGTGCTAGTTTCAGGGTCTATATTATTTCCAGACCATATTAATTCCAGACCATGTATTAGTTTCAGGGTCTGTATTAATTCCTGACCATGTGTTAGTTACAGGGTCTGTATTAATTCGAGACCATGTGTTTTTTTCAGGGATTGTATTAATTCCAGAACATGTATTATTTTCAGGGTCTATATTAATTCCAGACCATGTGTTAGTTTCAGTATCTGCATTAATTCCAGACCATGTATTAGTTTCATGGTCTGCATTAATTCCAGACCATGTATTAGCTTCAGGGTCTGTATTAATTCCAGGTCATGTGTTAGTTTCAGGGTCTATATTAATTCCAGACCATGTGCTAGTTTCAGGGTCTGTATTAATTCCAGACCATATTAATTCCAGACCATGTATTAGTTTCAGGGTCTGTATTAATTCCTGACCATGTGTTTGTTACAGGGTCTGTATTAATTCGAGACCATGTGTTTTTTTCAGGGTCTGTATTAATTCCAGACGATATGTGAGTTTCAGGGTCTGTCTTAATTCCAGACCATAATAATTCCAGAACATGTATTAGTTTCAGGGTCTGTATTAATTCCAGGTCATGTGTTAGTTTCAGGGTCTGTATTAATTCCAGATCATGTGCTAGTTTTAGGGTCTGTATTAATTCCAGACAATATCAATTCCAGACCATGTAATAGTTTCAGGGTCTTTATTCATTCCTGACCATGTGTTAGTTTCAGGGTCTGTATTAATTCGAGACCATGTGTTAGTTTCAGGGTCTGAATTACTTCCAGACGATGTGTGATTTTCAGGGTCTGTCTTAATTCCAGACCATAATAATTCCTGAACGTGTATTAGTTTCAGGGACTGTATTAATTCCAGACCATGTGTTTGTTTTAGGGTCTGTATTAATTCCAGACCATGTGTTAGATTCAGGGTCTGTATTAATTCGAAGCCTTGTTTTAGTTTCAGGGACTGTATTAATTCCAGACTATGTGTTAGTTTCAGGGTCTGTATTAATTCCAGACCATGTGTTAGTTTCATGGTCTGTATTTATTCCAGACCATGTGTTAGTTACAGGGTCTGTATTAATTCCAGACCATGTGTTATTTTCAGGGTTTGTATTAATTCCAGAACATGTATTATTTTCAGGGTCTGTATTAATTCCAAGCCCTGTGTTAGTTTCAGTGTCTGCAGTAATTCCAGACCATGTATAAGTTTCATGGTCTGTATTAATTCCAGGTCATGTGTTAGTTTCAGGGTCTGTATTAATTCCAGACCATGTGCTAGTTTCAGGGTCTGTATTAATTCCAGAACATATTAATTCCAGATTATGTATTAGTTTCAGGGTCTGTATTAATTCCTGAACATGTGTTAGTTACAGGGTCTGTATTAATTCGAGACCATGTGCTTGTTTCAGGGTCTGTATTAATTCCAGACGATGTGTGAGCTTCAGGGTCCGTCTTAATTCCAGACCATAATAATTCCTGAACGTGTATTAGTTTCAGGTCTGTATTAATTCCAGGTCATGTGTTAGTTTCTGGGTCTGTATTAATTCCGCACCATGCGCTAGTTTCAGGGTCTGTATTAATTCCTGACCATGTGTTAGTTTCAGGGTCTTTCTTAATAACAGACCATATCAATTCCAGACCATGTATTAGTTTCAGGGTCTGTATTAATTCCAGACCATGTGTTAGTTTCAGGGTCTGTATTAATTCGAGACCATGTGTTAGTTTCAGGGTCTGTATTAATTCCAGACGATGTGTGAGTTTCAGGGTCTGTCTTAATTCCAGACCATAATAATTCCTGTTTGTGTATTAGTTTCAGGGTCTGTATTAATTC
This sequence comes from Carcharodon carcharias, assembly GCF_017639515.1. NCBI lineage: Eukaryota > Metazoa > Chordata > Chondrichthyes > Lamniformes > Lamnidae > Carcharodon > Carcharodon carcharias. The sequence goes on along the minus strand of NC_054484.1, from coordinate 118,448,157 downwards.
CAGACCATGTGTAAGTTTCAGGGTCTGTATTAAATCCAGACCATGTGTTAGTTTCAGTGTCCATATTAATTCCAGACCATGCGTTAGTTACAGGGTCTGTATTAATTCCAGACCATGTGTTATTTTCAGGATTTGTATTATTTCCAGAACATGTATTATTTTCAGGGTCTGTATTAATTCCAGACCATGTGTTATTTTCAGTGTCTGTATTAATTCCAGACCATGTATTAGTTTCATAGTCTGTATTAATTCCAGACCATGTATTAGTTTCAGGTTCTGTATTAATTCCAGGTCATGTGTTAGTTTCAGGGTCTGTATTAATTCCAGACCATGTGCTAGATTCAGGGTCTGTATTAATTCCAGACCATATTAATTCCAGACCATGTATTAGTTTCAGGTGTGTATGAATTGATGACCATGTGTTAGTTACAGGGTCTGTAATAATTCAAGACCATGTGTTTGTTTCAGCGTCTTTATTAATTCCAGACGATGTGTGAGTTTCATGGTCTGTCTTAATTCTAGACCATAATAATAACTGAACGTGTATTAGTTTCAGGTTCTGTATTAATTCCAGACCATGTATTAGTTTCAGGGTCTGTATTAATTCCAGACTATGTGTTAGTTTCAGGGTCTGTATTAATTCCAGACCATGTGTTAGTTTCAGGGTCTGTATTTATTCCAGACCATGTGTTTGTTACGGGGTCTATATTAATTCCAGACCATGTGTTAGTTTCAGTATCTGCATTAATTCCAGACCATGTATTAGTTTCTTGGTCTGCATTAATTCCAGACCATGTATTAGCTTCAGGGTCTGTATTAATTCCAGGTCATGTGTTAGTTTCAGGGTCTGTATTAATTCCAGACCATGTGCTAGTTTCAGGGTCTGTATTAATTCCAGACCATATTAATTCCAGACCATGTATTAGTTTCAGGGTCTGTATTAATTCCTGACCATGTGTTTGTTACAGGGTCTGTATTAATTCGAGACCATGTGTTTTTTTCAGGGTCTGTATTAATTCCAGACGATATGTGAGTTTCAGGGTCTGTCTTAATTCCAGACCATAATAATTCCAGAACATGTATTAGTTTCAGGGTCTGTATTAATTCCAGGTCATGTGTTAGTTTCAGGGTCTGTATTAATTCCAGATCATGTGCTAGTTTTAGGGTCTGTATTAATTCCAGACAATATCAATTCCAGACCATGTAATAGTTTCAGGGTCTTTATTCATTCCTGACCATGTGTTAGTTTCAGGGTCTGTATTAATTCGAGACCATGTGTTAGTTTCAGGGTCTGAATTACTTCCAGACGATGTGTGATTTTCAGGGTCTGTCTTAATTCCAGACCATAATAATTCCTGAACGTGTATTAGTTTCAGGGACTGTATTAATTCCAGACCATGTGTTTGTTTCAGGGTCTGTATTAATTCCAGACCATGTGTTAGATTCAGGGTCTGTATTAATTCGAAGCCTTGTTTTAGTTTCAGGGACTGTATTAATTCCAGACTATGTGTTAGTTTCAGGGTCTGTATTAATTCCAGACCATGTGTTAGTTTCATGGTCTGTATTTATTCCAGACCATGTGTTAGTTACAGGGTCTGTATTAATTCCAGACCATGTGTTATTTTCAGGGTTTGTATTAATTCCAGAACATGTATTATTTTCAGGGTCTGTATTAATTCCAAGCCCTGTGTTAGTTTCAGTGTCTGCAGTAATTCCAGACCATGTGCTTGTTTCATGGTCTGTATTAATTCCAGGTCATGTGTTAGTTTCAGGGTCTGTATTAATTCCAGACCATGTGTTATTTTCAGGGTTTGTATTAATTCCAGAACATGTATTATTTTCAGGGTCTGTATTAATTCCAAGCCCTGTGTTAGTTTCAGTGTCTGCAGTAATTCCAGACCATGTATAAGTTTCATGGTCTGTATTAATTCCAGGTCATGTGTTAGTTTCAGGGTCTGTATTAATTCCAGACCATGTGCTAGTTTCAGGGTCTGTATTAATTCCAGAACATATTAATTCCAGATTATGTATTAGTTTCAGGGTCTGTATTAATTCCTGAACATGTGTTAGTTACAGGGTCTGTATTAATTCCAGACCATGTATTAGCTTCAGGGTCTGTATTAATTACAGGTCATGTGTTATTTTCAGGGTCTGTATTAATTCCAGACCATGTGCTAGTTTTAGGTTCTGTATTAATTCCTGACCATATTAATTCCAGACCATGTATGAGTTTCAGCGTCTGTATTAATTCCTGACCATGTCTTAGTTAGAGGGTCTGTATTAATTCAAGACCATGTGTTTGTTTCAGGGTCTGTATTAATTCCAGACGATGTGTGAGTTTCAGCGTCTGTCTTAATTCCAGACCATAATAATTCTGAACGTGTATTAGTTTCAGGGTCTGTATTAATTCCAGACCATGTATTATTTTCAGGGTCTTTATTAATTCCAGGTCATGTGTTAGTTTCAGTGTCTGTATTAATTCCAGACCATGTGCTCATTTCAGGGTCTGTTTTAATTCCCGACAATATCAATTCCAGACCATGTAATAGTTTCAGGGTCTGTATTAATTCCTGACCATGTGTTAGTTTCAGGGTCTGTATTAATTCCAGACGATGATTGATTTGCAGGATCTGTCTTAATTCCAGTCCATAATAATTTCTGAACGTGTATTAGTTTCAGGGTCTGTATTAAATCCAGACCATATGTTGGTTTCAGGGTCGGTATTAATTCGGGACCATTTGTTAGATTCAGTGTCTGTATTAAGTCCAGGCCTTGTATTAGTTTCAGGGTCTGTATTAATTCCAGACTATGTGTTAGTTTCAGGGTCTGTATTAATTCCAGATCATGTGTTAGTTTCAGGGTCTGTATTTATTCCAGACCATGTGTTAGTTACAGGGTCTGAATTAATTTCAGACCATGTGTTATTTTCAGGGTTTGTATTAATTCCAGAACATGTATTATTTTCAGGGTCTGTATTAATTCCAGACCATGTGTTAGTTTCAGTATCTGCATTAATTCCAGACCATGTATTAGTTTCATGGTCTGTATTAATTCCAGACCATGTATTAGTTTCAGCGTCTGTATTAATTCCAGACCATGTGCTAGTTTCAGGGTCTATATTATTTCCAGACCATATTAATTCCAGACCATGTATTAGTTTCAGGGTCTGTATTAATTCCTGACCATGTGTTAGTTACAGGGTCTGTATTAATTCGAGACCATGTGTTTTTTTCAGGGATTGTATTAATTCCAGAACATGTATTATTTTCAGGGTCTATATTAATTCCAGACCATGTGTTAGTTTCAGTATCTGCATTAATTCCAGACCATGTATTAGTTTCATGGTCTGCATTAATTCCAGACCATGTATTAGCTTCAGGGTCTGTATTAATTCCAGGTCATGTGTTAGTTTCAGGGTCTGTATTAATTCCAGACCATGTGCTAGTTTCAGGGTCTGTATTAATTCCAGACCATATTAATTCCAGACCATGTATTAGTTTCAGGGTCTGTATTAATTCCTGACCATGTGTTTGTTACAGGGTCTGTATTAATTCGAGACCATGTGTTTTTTTCAGGGTCTGTATTAATTCCAGACGATATGTGAGTTTCAGGGTCTGTCTTAATTCCAGACCATAATAATTCCAGAACATGTATTAGTTTCAGGGTCTGTATTAATTCCAGGTCATGTGTTAGTTTCAGGGTCTGTATTAATTCCAGATCATGTGCTAGTTTTAGGGTCTGTATTAATTCCAGACAATATCAATTCCAGACCATGTAATAGTTTCAGGGTCTTTATTCATTCCTGACCATGTGTTAGTTTCAGGGTCTGTATTAATTCGAGACCATGTGTTAGTTTCAGGGTCTGAATTACTTCCAGACGATGTGTGATTTTCAGGGTCTGTCTTAATTCCAGACCATAATAATTCCTGAACGTGTATTAGTTTCAGGGACTGTATTAATTCCAGACCATGTGTTTGTTTCAGGGTCTGTATTAATTCCAGACCATGTGTTAGATTCAGGGTCTGTATTAATTCGAAGCCTTGTTTTAGTTTCAGGGACTGTATTAATTCCAGACTATGTGTTAGTTTCAGGGTCTGTATTAATTCCAGACCATGTGTTAGTTTCATGGTCTGTATTTATTCCAGACCATGTGTTAGTTACAGGGTCTGTATTAATTCCAGACCATGTGTTATTTTCAGGGTTTGTATTAATTCCAGAACATGTATTATTTTCAGGGTCTGTATTAATTCCAAGCCCTGTGTTAGTTTCAGTGTCTGCAGTAATTCCAGACCATGTATAAGTTTCATGGTCTGTATTAATTCCAGGTCATGTGTTAGTTTCAGGGTCTGTATTAATTCCAGACCATGTGCTAGTTTCAGGGTCTGTATTAATTCCAGAACATATTAATTCCAGATTATGTATTAGTTTCAGGGTCTGTATTAATTCCTGAACATGTGTTAGTTACAGGGTCTGTATTAATTCCAGACCATGTATTAGCTTCAGGGTCTGTATTAATTACAGGTCATGTGTTATTTTCAGGGTCTGTATTAATTCCAGACCATGTGCTAGTTTTAGGTTCTGTATTAATTCCTGACCATATTAATTCCAGACCATGTATGAGTTTCAGCGTCTGTATTAATTCCTGACCATGTCTTAGTTAGAGGGTCTGTATTAATTCAAGACCATGTGTTTGTTTCAGGGTCTGTATTAATTCCAGACGATGTGTGAGTTTCAGCGTCTGTCTTAATTCCAGACCATAATAATTCTGAACGTGTATTAGTTTCAGGGTCTGTATTAATTCCAGACCATGTATTATTTTCAGGGTCTTTATTAATTCCAGGTCATGTGTTAGTTTCAGTGTCTGTATTAATTCCAGACCATGTGCTCATTTCAGGGTCTGTTTTAATTCCCGACAATATCAATTCCAGACCATGTAATAGTTTCAGGGTCTGTATTAATTCCTGACCATGTGTTAGTTTCAGGGTCTGTATTAATTCCAGACGATGATTGATTTGCAGGATCTGTCTTAATTCCAGTCCATAATAATTTCTGAACGTGTATTAGTTTCAGGGTCTGTATTAAATCCAGACCATATGTTGGTTTCAGGGTCTGTATTAATTCGAGACCATTTGTTAGATTCAGTGTCTGTATTAAGTCCAGGCCTTGTATTAGTTTCAGGGTCTGTATTAATTCCAGACTATGTGTTAGTTTCAGGGTCTGTATTAATTCCAGATCATGTGTTAGTTTCAGGGTCTGTATTTATTCCAGACCATGTGTTAGTTACAGGGTCTGAATTAATTTCAGACCATGTGTTATTTTCAGGGTTTGTATTAATTCCAGAACATGTATTATTTTCAGGGTCTGTATTAATTCCAGACCATGTGTTAGTTTCAGTATCTGCATTAATTCCAGACCATGTATTAGTTTCATGGTCTGTATTAATTCCAGACCATGTATTAGTTTCAGGGTCTGTATTAATTCCAGACCATGTGCTAGTTTCAGGGTCTATATTATTTCCAGACCATATTAATTCCAGACCATGTATTAGTTTCAGGGTCTGTATTAATTCCTGACCATGTGTTAGTTACAGGGTCTGTATTAATTCGAGACCATGTGTTTTTTTCAGGGATTGTATTAATTCCAGAACATGTATTATTTTCAGGGTCTATATTAATTCCAGACCATGTGTTAGTTTCAGTATCTGCATTAATTCCAGACCATGTATTAGTTTCATGGTCTGCATTAATTCCAGACCATGTATTAGCTTCAGGGTCTGTATTAATTCCAGGTCATGTGTTAGTTTCAGGGTCTGTATTAATTCCAGACCATGTGCTAGTTTCAGGGTCTGTATTAATTCCAGACCATATTAATTCCAGACCATGTATTAGTTTCAGGGTCTGTATTAATTCCTGACCATGTGTTTGTTACAGGGTCTGTATTAATTCGAGACCATGTGTTTTTTTCAGGGTCTGTATTAATTCCAGACGATATGTGAGTTTCAGGGTCTGTCTTAATTCCAGACCATAATAATTCCAGAACATGTATTAGTTTCAGGGTCTGTATTAATTCCAGGTCATGTGTTAGTTTCAGGGTCTGTATTAATTCCAGATCATGTGCTAGTTTTAGGGTCTGTATTAATTCCAGACAATATCAATTCCAGACCATGTAATAGTTTCAGGGTCTTTATTCATTCCTGACCATGTGTTAGTTTCAGGGTCTGTATTAATTCGAGACCATGTGTTAGTTTCAGGGTCTGAATTACTTCCAGACGATGTGTGATTTTCAGGGTCTGTCTTAATTCCAGACCATAATAATTCCTGAACGCGTATTAGTTTCAGGGACTGTATTAATTCCAGACCATGTGTTTGTTTCAGGGTCTGTATTAATTCCAGACCATGTGTTAGATTCAGGGTCTGTATTAATTCGAAGCCTTGTTTTAGTTTCAGGGACTGTATTAATTCCAGACTATGTGTTAGTTTCAGGGTCTGTATTAATTCCAGACCATGTGTTAGTTTCAGGGTCTGTATTTATTCCAGACCATGTGTTAGTTTCAGGGTCTGTATTAATTCCAGACCATGTGTTAGTTTCATGGTCTGTATTTATTCCAGACCATGTGTTAGTTACAGGGTCTGTATTAATTCCAGACCATGTGTTATTTTCAGGGTTTGTATTAATTCCAGAACATGTATTATTTTCAGGGTCTGTATTAATTCCAAGCCCTGTGTTAGTTTCAGTGTCTGCAGTAATTCCAGACCATGTATAAGTTTCATGGTCTGTATTAATTCCAGGTCATGTGTTAGTTTCAGGGTCTGTATTAATTCCAGACCATGTGCTAGTTTCAGGGTCTGTATTAATTCCAGAACATATTAATTCCAGATTATGTATTAGTTTCAGGGTCTGTATTAATTCCTGAACATGTGTTAGTTACAGGGTCTGTATTAATTCCAGACCATGTATTAGCTTCAGGGTCTGTATTAATTACAGGTCATGTGTTATTTTCAGGGTCTGTATTAATTCCAGACCATGTGCTAGTTTTAGGTTCTGTATTAATTCCTGACCATATTAATTCCAGACCATGTATGAGTTTCAGCGTCTGTATTAATTCCTGACCATGTCTTAGTTAGAGGGTCTGTATTAATTCAAGACCATGTGTTTGTTTCAGGGTCTGTATTAATTCCAGACGATGTGTGAGTTTCAGCGTCTGTCTTAATTCCAGACCATAATAATTCTGAACGTGTATTAGTTTCAGGGTCTGTATTAATTCCAGACCATGTATTATTTTCAGGGTCTTTATTAATTCCAGGTCATGTGTTAGTTTCAGTGTCTGTATTAATTCCAGACCATGTGCTCATTTCAGGGTCTGTTTTAATTCCCGACAATATCAATTCCAGACCATGTAATAGTTTCAGGGTCTGTATTAATTCCTGACCATGTGTTAGTTTCAGGGTCTGTATTAATTCCAGACGATGATTGATTTGCAGGATCTGTCTTAATTCCAGTCCATAATAATTTCTGAACGTGTATTAGTTTCAGGGTCTGTATTAAATCCAGACCATATGTTGGTTTCAGGGTCTGTATTAATTCGAGACCATTTGTTAGATTCAGTGTCTGTATTAAGTCCAGGCCTTGTATTAGTTTCAGGGTCTGTATTAATTCCAGACTATGTGTTAGTTTCAGGGTCTGTATTAATTCCAGATCATGTGTTAGTTTCAGGGTCTGTATTTATTCCAGACCATGTGTTAGTTACAAGGTCTGAATTAATTTCAGACCATGTGTTATTTTCAGGGTTTGTATTAATTCCAGAACATGTATTATTTTCAGGGTCTGTATTAATTCCAGACCATGTGTTAGTTTCAGTATCTGCATTAATTCCAGACCATGTATTAGTTTCATGGTCTGTATTAATTCCAGACCATGTATTAGTTTCAGGGTCTGTATTAATTCCAGACCATGTGCTAGTTTCAGGGTCTATATTATTTCCAGACCATATTAATTCCAGACCATGTATTAGTTTCAGGGTCTGTATTAATTCCTGACCATGTGTTAGTTACAGGGTCTGTATTAATTCGAGACCATGTGTTTTTTTCAGGGATTGTATTAATTCCAGAACATGTATTATTTTCAGGGTCTATATTAATTCCAGACCATGTGTTAGTTTCAGTATCTGCATTAATTCCAGACCATGTATTAGTTTCATGGTCTGCATTAATTCCAGACCATGTATTAGCTTCAGGGTCTGTATTAATTCCAGGTCATGTGTTAGTTTCAGGGTCTGTATTAATTCCAGACCATGTGCTAGTTTCAGGGTCTGTATTAATTCCAGACCATATTAATTCCAGACCATGTATTAGTTTCAGGGTCTGTATTAATTCCTGACCATGTGTTTGTTACAGGGTCTGTATTAATTCGAGACCATGTGTTTTTTTCAGGGTCTGTATTAATTCCAGACGATATGTGAGTTTCAGGGTCTGTCTTAATTCCAGACCATAATAATTCCAGAACATGTATTAGTTTCAGGGTCTGTATTAATTCCAGGTCATGTGTTAGTTTCAGGGTCTGTATTAATTCCAGATCATGTGCTAGTTTTAGGGTCTGTATTAATTCCAGACAATATCAATTCCAGACCATGTAATAGTTTCAGGGTCTTTATTCATTCCTGACCATGTGTTAGTTTCAGGGTCTGTATTAATTCGAGACCATGTGTTAGTTTCAGGGTCTGAATTACTTCCAGACGATGTGTGATTTTCAGGGTCTGTCTTAATACCAGACCATAATAATTCCTGAACGTGTATTAGTTTCAGGGACTGTATTAATTCCAGACCATGTGTTTGTTTCAGGGTCTGTATTAATTCCAGACCATGTGTTAGATTCAGGGTCTGTATTAATTCGAAGCCTTGTTTTAGTTTCAGGGTCTGTATTAATTCCAAGCCCTGTGTTAGTTTCAGTGTCTGCAGTAATTCCAGACCATGTATAAGTTTCATGGTCTGTATTAATTCCAGGTCATGTGTTAGTTTCAGGGTCTGTATTAATTCCAGACCATGTGCTAGTTTCAGGGTCTGTATTAATTCCAGAACATATTAATTCCAGATTATGTATTAGTTTCAGGGTCTGTATTAATTCCTGAACATGTGTTAGTTACAGGGTCTGTATTAATTCGAGACCATGTGCTTGTTTCAGGGTCTGTATTAATTCCAGACGATGTGTGAGCTTCAGGGTCCGTCTTAATTCCAGACCATAATAATTCCTGAACGTGTATTAGTTTCAGGTCTGTATTAATTCCAGGTCATGTGTTAGTTTCTGGGTCTGTATTAATTCCGCACCATGTGCTAGTTTCAGGGTCTGTATTAATTCCTGACCATGTGTTAGTTTCAGGGTCTTTCTTAATAACAGACCATATCAATTCCAGACCATGTATTAGTTTCAGGGTCTGTATTAATTCCAGACCATGTGTTAGTTTCAGGGTCTGTATTAATTCGAGACCATGTGTTAGTTTCAGGGTCTGTATTAATTCCAGACGATGTGTGAGTTTCAGGGTCTGTCTTAATTCCAGACCATAATAATTCCTGTTTGTGTATTAGTTTCAGGGTCTGTATTAATTCCAGACCATGTGTAAGTTTCAGGGTCTGTATTAAATCCAGACCATTTGTTAGTTTCAGTGTCTATATTAATTCCAGACAATGCGTTAGTTACAGGGTCTGTATTAATTCCAGACCATGTGTTATTTTCAGGATTTGTATTATTTCCAGAACATGTATTATTTTCAGGGTCTGTATTAATTCCAGACCATGTGTTATTTTCAGTGTCTGTATTAATTCCAGACCATGTATTAGTTTCATAGTCTGTATTAATTCCAGACCATGTATTAGTTTCAGGTTCTGTATTAATTCCAGGTCATGTGTTAGTTTCAGGGTCTGTATTAATTCCAGACCATGTGCTAGATTCAGGGTCTGTATTAATTCCAGACCATATTAATTCCAGACCATGTATTAGTTTCAGGTGTGTATGAATTGATGACCATGTGTTAGTTACAGGGTCTGTAATAATTCGAGACCATGTGTTTGTTTCAGCGTCTTTATTAATTCCAGACGATGTGTGAGTTTCATGGTCTGTCTTAATTCTAGACCATAATAATAACTGAACGTGTATTAGTTTCAGGTTCTGTATTAATTCCAGACCATGTATTAGTTTCAGGGTCTGTATTAATTCCAGACTATGTGTTAGTTTCAGGGTCTGTATTAATTCCAGACCATGTGTTAGTTTCAGGGTCTGTATTTATTCCAGACCATGTGTTTGTTACGGGGTCTGTATTAATTCCAGACCATGTGTTTTTTTCAGGGTTTGTATTAATTCCAGAACATGTATTATTTTCAGGGTCTGTATTTATTCCAGACCATGTGTTAGCTTCAGTGTCTGTATTAATTCCAGACCATGTATTAGTTTCATGGTCTGTATTAATTCCAGACCATGTATTAGCTTCAGGGTCTGTATTAATTACAGGTCATGTGTTATTTTCAGGGTCTGTATTAATTCCAGACCATGTGCTAGTTTTAGGTTCTGTATTAATTCCTGACCATATTAATTCCAGACCATGTATGAGTTTCAGGGTCTGTATTAATTCCTGACCATGTCTTAGTTAGAGGGTCTGTATTAATTCAAGACCATGTGTTTGTTTCAGGGTCTGTATTAATTCCAGACGATGTGTGAGTTTCAGCGTCTGTCTTAATTCCAGACCATAATAATTCTGAACGTGTATTAGTTTCAGGGTCTGTATTAATTCCAGACCATGTATTATTTTCAGGGTCTTTATTAATTCCAGGTCATGTGTTAGTTTCAGTGTCTGTATTAATTCCAGACCATGTGCTCATTTCAGGGTCTGTTTTAATTCCCGACAATATCAATTCCAGACCATGTAATAGTTTCAGGGTCTGTATTAATTCCTGACCATGTGTTAGTTTCAGGGTCTGTATTAATTCCAGACGATGATTGATTTGCAGGATCTGTCTTAATTCCAGTCCATAATAATTTCTGAACGTGTATTAGTTTCAGGGTCTGTATTAAATCCAGACCATATGTTGGTTTCAGGGTCTGTATTAATTCGAGACCATTTGTTAGATTCAGTGTCTGTATTAAGTCCAGGCCTTGTATTAGTTTCAGGGTCTGTATTAATTCCAGACTATGTGTTAGTTTCAGGGTCTGTATTAATTCCAGATCATGTGTTAGTTTCAGGGTCTGTATTTATTCCAGACCATGTGTTAGTTACAGGGTCTGAATTAATTTCAGACCATGTGTTATTTTCAGGGTTTGTATTAATTCCAGAACATGTATTATTTTCAGGGTCTGTATTAATTCCAGACCATGTGTTAGTTTCAGTATCTGCATTAATTCCAGACCATGTATTAGTTTCAAGGTCTGTATTAATTCCAGACCATGTATTAGTTTCAGGGTCTGTATTAATTCCAGACCATGTGCTAGTTTCAGGGTCTATATTATTTCCAGACCATATTAATTCCAGACCATGTATTAGTTTCAGGGTCTGTATTAATTCCTGACCATGTGTTAGTTACAGGGTCTGTATTAATTCGAGACCATGTGTTTTTTTCAGGGATTGTATTAATTCCAGAACATGTATTATTTTCAGGGTCTATATTAATTCCAGACCATGTGTTAGTTTCAGTATCTGCATTAATTCCAGACCATGTATTAGTTTCATGGTCTGCATTAATTCCAGACCATGTATTAGCTTCAGGGTCTGTATTAATTCCAGGTCATGTGTTAGTTTCAGGGTCTGTATTAATTCCAGACCATGTGCTAGTTTCAGGGTCTGTATTAATTCCAGACCATATTAATTCCAGACCATGTATTAGTTTCAGGGTCTGTATTAATTCCTGACCATGTGTTTGTTACAGGGTCTGTATTAATTCGAGACCATGTGTTTTTTTCAGGGTCTGTATTAATTTCAGACGATATGTGAGTTTCAGGGTCTGTCTTAATTCCAGACCATAATAATTCCAGAACATGTATTAGTTTCAGGGTCTGTATTAATTCCAGGTCATGTGTTAGTTTCAGGGTCTGTATTAATTCCAGATCATGTGCTAGTTTTAGGGTCTGTATTAATTCCAGACAATATCAATTCCAGACCATGTAATAGTTTCAGGGTCTTTATTCATTCCTGACCATGTGTTAGTTTCAGGGTCTATTAATTCGAGACCATGTGTTAGTTTCAGGGTCTGAATTACTTCCAGACGATGTGTGATTTTCAGGGTCTGTCTTAATTCCAGACCATAATAATTCCTGAACGTGTATTAGTTTCAGGGACTGTATTAATTCCAGACCATGTGTTTGTTTCAGGGTCTGTATTAATTCCAGACCATGTGTTAGATTCAGGGTCTGTATTAATTCGAAGCCTTGTTTTAGTTTCAGGGACTGTATTAATTCCAGACTATGTGTTAGTTTCAGGGTCTGTATTAATTCCAGACCATGTGTTAGTTTCATGGTCTGTATTTATTCCAGACCATGTGTTAGTTACAGGGTCTGTATTAATTCCAGACCATGTGTTATTTTCAGGGTTTGTATTAATTCCAGAACATGTATTATTTTCAGGGTCTGTATTAATTCCAAGCCCTGTGTTAGTTTCAGTGTCTGCAGTAATTCCAGACCATGTATAAGTTTCATGGTCTGTATTAATTCCAGGTCATGTGTTAGTTTCAGGGTCTGTATTAATTCCAGACCATGTGCTAGTTTCAGGGTCTGTATTAATTCCAGAACATATTAATTCCAGATTATGTATTAGTTTCAGGGTCTGTATTAATTCCTGAACATGTGTTAGTTACAGGGTCTGTATTAATTCGAGACCATGTGCTTGTTTCAGGGTCTGTATTAATTCCAGACGATGTGTGAGTTTCAGGGTCCGTCTTAATTCCAGACCATAATAATTCCTGAACGTGTATTAGTTTCAGGTCTGTATTAATTCCAGGTCATGTGTTAGTTTCTGGGTCTGTATTAATTCCGCACCATGTGCTAGTTTCAGGGTCTGTCTTAATTCCAGACCATAATAATTCCAGAACATGTATTAGTTTCAGGGTCTGTATTAATTCCAGGTCATGTGTTAGTTTCAGGGTCTGTATTAATTCCAGATCATGTGCTAGTTTTAGGGTCTGTATTAATTCCAGACAATATCAATTCCAGACCATGTAATAGTTTCAGGGTCTTTATTCATTCCTGACCATGTGTTAGTTTCAGGGTCTGTATTAATTCGAGACCATGTGTTAGTTTCAGGGTCTGAATTACTTCCAGACGATGTGTGATTTTCAGGGTCTGTCTTAATTCCAGACCATAATAATTCCTGAACGTGTATTAGTTTCAGGGACTGTATTAATTCCAGACCATGTGTTTGTTTCAGGGTCTGTATTAATTCCAGACCATGTGTTAGATTCAGGGTCTGTATTAATTCGAAGCCTTGTTTTAGTTTCAGGGACTGTATTAATTCCAGACTATGTGTTAGTTTCAGGGTCTGTATTAATTCCAGACCATGTGTTAGTTTCATGGTCTGTATTTATTCCAGACCATGTGTTAGTTACAGGGTCTGTATTAATTCCAGACCATGTGTTATTTTCAGGGTTTGTATTAATTCCAGAACATGTATTATTTTCAGGGTCTGTATTAATTCCAAGCCCTGTGTTAGTTTCAGTGTCTGCAGTAATTCCAGACCATGTATAAGTTTCATGGTCTGTATTAATTCCAGGTCATGTGTTAGTTTCAGGGTCTGTATTAATTCCAGACCATGTGCTAGTTTCAGGGTCTGTATTAATTCCAGAACATATTAATTCCAGATTATGTATTAGTTTCAGGGTCTGTATTAATTCCTGAACATGTGTTAGTTACAGGGTCTGTATTAGTTCGAGACCATGTGCTTGTTTCAGGGTCTGTATTAATTCCAGGCGATGTGTGAGTTTCAGGGTCCGTCTTAATTCCAGACCATAATAATTCCTGAACGTGTATTAGTTTCAGGTCTGTATTAATTCCAGGTCATGTGTTAGTTTCTGGGTCTGTATTAATTCCGCACCATGTGCTAGTTTCAGGGTCTGTATTAATTCCTGACCATGTGTTAGTTTCAGGGTCTTTCTTAATAACAGACCATATCAATTCCAGACCATGTATTAGTTTCAGGGTCTGTATTAATTCCAGACCATGTGTTAGTTTCAGGGTCTGTATTAATTCGAGACCATGTGTTAGTTTCAGGGTCTGTATTAATTCCAGACGATGTGTGAGTTTCAGGGTCTGTCTTAATTCCAGACCATAATAATTCCTGTTTGTGTATTAGTTTCAGGGTCTGTATTAATTCCAGACCATGTGTAAGTTTCAGGGTCTGTATTAATTCCAGACCATGTGTTAGATTCAGGGTCTGTATTAATTCCAGGCCTTGTATTACTTTAAGGGTCTGTATTAATTCCAGACAATGTGCTGGTTTCAGGGTCTGTATTAATTCCAGACCATGTGTTAGTTTCAGTGTCTGTATTAATTCCAGACCATGCGTTAGTTTCAGGGTCTGTATTAATTCCAGACCATGTGTTATTTTCAGGATTTGTATTATTTCCAGAACATGTATTATTTTCAGTGTCTGTATTAATTCCAGACCATGTGTTATTTTCAGTGTCTGTATTAATTCCAGACCATGTATTGGTTTCATAGTCTGTATTAATTCCAGACCATGTATTAGTTTCAGGGTCTGTATTAATTCCAGGTCATGTGTTAGTTTCAGGGTCTGTATTAATTCCAGACCGTGTGCTAGATTCAGGGTCTGTATTAATTCCAGACCATATTAATTCCAGACCATGTATTAGTTTCAGGTGTGTATGAATTGATGACCATGTGTTAGTTACAGGGTCTGTAATAATTCGAGACCATGTGTTTGTTTCAGCGTCTTTATTAATTCCAGACGATGTGTGAGTTTCATGGTCTGTCTTAATTCTAGACCATAATAATAACTGAATGTGTATTAGTTTCAGGTTCTGTATTAATTCCAGACCATGTATTAGTTTCAGGGTCTGTATTAATTCCAGACTATGTGTTAGTTTCAGGGTCTGTATTAATTCCAGACCATGTGTTAGTTTCAGGGTCTGTATTTATTCCAGACCATGTGTTTGTTACGGGGTCTGTATTAATTCCAGACCATGTGTTATTTTCAGGGTTTGTATTAATTCCAGAACATGTATTATTTTCAGGGTCTGTATTTATTCCAGACCATGTGTTAGCTTCAGTGTCTGTATTAATTCCAGACCATGTATTAGTTTCATGGTCTGTATTAATTCCAGACCATGTATTAGCTTCAGGGTCTGTATTAATTACAGGTCATGTGTTATTTTCAGGGTCTGTATTAATTCCAGACCATGTGCAAGTTTTAGGTTCCGTATTAATTCCTGACCATATTAATTCCAGACCATGTATGAGTTTCAGGGTCTGTATTAATTCCTGACCATGTCTTAGTTAGAGGGTCTGTATTAATTCAAGACCATGTGTTTGTTTCAGGGTCTGTATTAATTCCAGACGATGTGTGAGTTTCAGCGTCTGTCTTAATTCCAGACCATAATAATTCTGAACGTGTATTAGTTTCAGGGTCTGTATTAATTCCAGACCATGTATTATTTTCAGGGTCTTTATTAATTCCAGGTCATGTGTTAGTTTCAGTGTCTGTATTAATTCCAGACCATGTGCTCATTTCAGGGTCTGTTTTAATTCCCGACACTATCAATTCCAGACCATGTAATAGTTTCAGGGTCTGTATTAATTCCTGACCATGTGTTAGTTTCAGGGTCTGTATTAATTCCAGACGATGATTGATTTGCAGGATCTGTCTTAATTCCAGTCCATAATAATTTCTGAACGTGTATTAGTTTCAGGGTCTGTATTAAATCCAGACCATATGTTGGTTTCAGGGTCTGTATTAATTCGAGACCATTTGTTAGATTCAGTGTCTGTATTAAGTCCAGGCCTTGTATCAGTTTCAGGGTCTGTATTAATTCCAGACTATGTGTTAGTTTCAGGGTCTGTATTAATTCCAGATCATGTGTTAGTTTCAGGGTCTGTATTTATTCCAGACCATGTGTTAGTTACAGGGTCTGAATTAATTTCAGACCATGTGTTATTTTCAGGGTTTGTATTAATTCCAGAACATGTATTATTTTCAGGGTCTGTATTAATTCCAGACCATGTGTTAGTTTCAGTATCTGCATTAATTCCAGACCATGTATTAGTTTCATGGTCTGTATTAATTCCAGACCATGTATTAGCTTCAGGGTCTGTATTAATTCCAGGTCATGTGTTAGTTTCAGGGTCTGTATTAATTCCAGACCATGTGCTAGTTTCAGGGTCTATATTATTTCCAGACCATATTAATTCCAGACCATGTATTAGTTTCAGGGTCTGTATTAATTCCTGACCATGTGTTAGTTACAGGGTCTGTATTAATTCGAGACCATGTGTTTTTTTCAGGGATTGTATTAATTCCAGAACATGTATTATTTTCAGGGTCTATATTAATTCCAGACCATGTGTTAGTTTCAGTATCTGCATTAATTCCAGACCATGTATTAGTTTCATGGTCTGCATTAATTCCAGACCATGTATTAGCTTCAGGGTCTGTATTAATTCCAGGTCATGTGTTAGTTTCAGGGTCTGTATTAATTCCAGACCATGTGCTAGTTTCAGGGTCTGTATTAATTCCAGACCATATTAATTCCAGACCATGTATTAGTTTCAGGGTCTGTATTAATTCCTGACCATGTGTTTGTTACAGGGTCTGTACTAATTCGAGACCATGTGTTTTTTTCAGGGTCTGTATTAATTCCAGACGATATGTGAGTTTCAGGGTCTGTCTTAATTCCAGACCATAATAATTCCAGAACATGTATTAGTTTCAGGGTCTGTATTAATTCCAGGTCATGTGTTAGTTTCAGGGTCTGTATTAATTCCAGATCATGTGCTAGTTTTAGGGTCTGTATTAATTCCAGACAATATCAATTCCAGACCATGTAATAGTTTCAGGGTCTTTATTCATTCCTGACCATGTGTTAGTTTCAGGGTCTGTATTAATTCGAGACCATGTGTTAGTTTCAGGGTCTGAATTACTTCCAGACGATGTGTGATTTTCAGGGTCTGTCTTAATTCCAGACCATAATAATTCCTGAACGTGTATTAGTTTCAGGGACTGTATTAATTCCAGACCATGTGTTTGTTTCAGGGTCTGTATTAATTCCACACCATGTGTTAGATTCAGGGTCTGTATTAATTCGAAGCCTTGTTTTAGTTTCAGGGGCTGTATTACTTCCAGACTATGTGTTAGTTTCAGGGTCTGTATTAATTCCAGACCATGTGTTAGTTTCATGGTCTGTATTTATTCCAGACCATGTGTTAGTTACAGGGTCTGTATTAATTCCAGACCATGTGTTATTTTCAGGGTTTGTATTAATTCCAGAACATGTATTATTTTCAGGGTCTGTATTAATTCCAAGCCCTGTGTTAGTTTCAGTGTCTGCAGTAATTCCAGACCATGTATAAGTTTCATGGTCTGTATTAATTCCAGGTCATGTGTTAGTTTCAGGGTCTGTATTAATTCCAGACCATATGCTAGTTTCAGGGTCTGTATTAATTCCAGAACATAATAATTCCAGATTATGTATTAGTTTCAGGGTCTGTATTAATTCCTGAACATGTGTTAGTTACAGGGTCTGTATTAATTCGAGACCATGTGCTTGTTTCAGGGTCTGTATTAATTCCAGACGATGTGTGAGTTTCAGGGTCCGTCTTAATTCCAGACCATAATAATTCCTGAACGTGTATTAGTTTCAGGTCTGTATTAATTCCAGGTCATGTGTTAGTTTCTGGGTCTGTATTAATTCCGCACCATGTGCTAGTTTCAGGGTCTGTATTAATTCCTGACCATGTGTTAGTTTCAGGGTCTTTCTTAATAACAGACCATATCAATTCCAGACCATGTATTAGTTTCAGGGTCTGTATTAATTCCAGACCATGTGTTAGTTTCAGGGTCTGTATTAATTCGAGACCATGTGTTAGTTTCAGGGTCTGTATTAATTCCAGACGATGTGTGAGTTTCAGGGTCTGTCTTAATTCCAGACCATAATAATTCCTGTTTGTGTATTAGTTTCAGGGTCTGTATTAATTCCAGACCATGTGTAAGTTTCAGGGTCTGTATTAATTCCAGACCATGTGTTAGATTCAGGGTCTGTATTAATTCCAGGCCTTGTATTACTTTAAGGGTCTGTATTAATTCCAGACAATGTGCTGGTTTCAGGGTCTGTATTAATTCCAGACCATGTGTTAGTTTCAGTGTCTGTATTAATTCCAGACCATGCGTTAGTTACAGGGTCTGTATTAATTCCAGACCATGTGTTATTTTCAGGATTTGTATTATTTCCAGAACATGTATTATTTTCAGGGTCTGTATTAATTCCAGACCATGTGTTATTTTCAGTGTCTGTATTAATTCCAGACCATGTATTAGTTTCATAGTCTGTATTAATTCCAGACCATGTATTAGTTTCAGGTTCTGTATTAATTCCAGGTCATGTGTTAGTTTCAGGGTCTGTATTAATTCCAGACCATGTGCTAGATTCAGGGTCTGTATTAATTCCAGACCATATTAATTCCAGACCATGTATTAGTTTCAGGTGTGTATGAATTGATGACCATGTGTTAGTTACAGGGTCTGTAATAATTCGAGACCATGTGTTTGTTTCAGCGTCTTTATTAATTCCAGACGATGTGTGAGTTTCATGGTCTGTCTTAATTCTAGACCATAATAATAACTGAACGTGTATTAGTTTCAGGTTCTGTATTAATTCCAGACCATGTATTAGTTTCAGGGTCTGTATTAATTCCAGACTATGTGTTAGTTTCAGGGTCTGTATTAATTCCAGACCATGTGTTAGTTTCAGGGTCTGTATTTATTCCAGACCATGTGTTTGTTACGGGGTCTGTATTAATTCCAGACCATGTGTTATTTTCAGGGTTTGTATTAATTCCAGAACATGTATTATTTTCAGGGTCTGTATTTATTCCAGACCATGTGTTAGCTTCAGTGTCTGTATTAATTCCAGACCATGTATTAGTTTCATGGTCTGTATTAATTCCAGACCATGTATTAGCTTCAGGGTCTGTATTAATTACAGGTCATGTGTTATTTTCAGGGTCTGTATTAATTCCAGACCATGTGCTAGTTTTAGGTTCTGTATTAATTCCTGACCATATTAGTTCCAGACCATGTATGAGTTTCAGGGTCTGTATTAATTCCTGACCATGTCTTAGTTAGAGGGTCTGTATTAATTCAAGACCATGTGTTTGTTTCAGGGACTGTATTAATTCCAGACGATGTGTGAGTTTCAGCGTCTGTCTTAATTCCAGACAATATCAATTCCAGACCATGTAATAGTTTCAGGGTCTGTATTAATTCCTGACCATGTGTTAGTTCAGGCTCTGTATTAATTCGAGACCATGTGTTAGTTTCAGTGTCTGTATTAATTCCAGACGATGAGTGATTTTCAGGATCTGTCTTAATTCCAGTCCATAATAATTTCTGAACGTGTATTAGTTTCATTGTCTGTATTAAATCCAGACCATGTGTTGGTTTCAGGGTCTGTATTAATTCGAGACCATTTGTTAGATTCAGTGTCTGTATTAAGTCCAGGCCTTGTATTAGTTTCAGGGTCTGTATTAATTCCATACCATGTGTTAGTTACAGGGTCTGAATTTATTCCAGACCATGTGTTAGTTATAGGGTCTGAATTATTTTCAGACCATGTGTTATTTTCAGGGTTTGTATTAATTCCAGAACATGTATTATTTTCAGGGTCTGTATTAATTCCAGACCATGTGTTAGTTTCAGTATCTGCATTAATTCCAGACCATGTATTAGTTTCATCGTCTGTATTAATTCCAGACCATATGCTAGTTTCAGGGTCTGTATTAATTCCAGAACATAATAATTCCAGATTATGTATTAGTTTCAGGGTCTGTATTAATTCCTGAACATGTGTTAGTTACAGGGTCTGTATTAATTCGAGACCATGTGCTTGTTTCAGGGTCTGTATTAATTCCAGACGATGTGTGAGTTTCAGGGTCCGTCTTAATTCCAGACCATAATAATTCCTGAACGTGTATTAGTTTCAGGTCTGTATTAATTCCAGGTCATGTGTTAGTTTCTGGGTCTGTATTAATTCCGCACCATGTGCTAGTTTCAGGGTCTGTATTAATTCCTGACCATGTGTTAGTTTCAGGGTCTTTCTTAATAACAGACCATATCAATTCCAG
Source organism: Carcharodon carcharias (assembly GCF_017639515.1). NCBI lineage: Eukaryota > Metazoa > Chordata > Chondrichthyes > Lamniformes > Lamnidae > Carcharodon > Carcharodon carcharias. The sequence continues at coordinate 118,427,835 of NC_054484.1, read as the reverse complement.
ACCATGTATTAGTTTCAGGGTCTGTATTAATTCCAGACCATGTGTTAGTTTCAGGGTCTGTATTAATTCGAGACCATGTGTTAGTTTCAGGGTCTGTATTAATTCCAGACGATGTGTGAGTTTCAGGGTCTGTCTTAATTCCAGACCATAATAATTCCTGTTTGTGTATTAGTTTCAGGGTCTGTATTAATTCCAGACCATGTGTAAGTTTCAGGGTCTGTATTAATTCCAGACCATGTGTTAGATTCAGGGTCTGTATTAATTCCAGGCCTTGTATTACTTTAAGGGTCTGTATTAATTCCAGACAATGTGCTGGTTTCAGGGTCTGTATTAATTCCAGACCATGTGTTAGTTTCAGTGTCTGTATTAATTCCAGACCATGCGTTAGTTACAGGGTCTGTATTAATTCCAGACCATGTGTTATTTTCAGGATTTGTATTATTTCCAGAACATGTATTATTTTCAGGGTCTGTATTAATTCCAGACCATGTGTTATTTTCAGTGTCTGTATTAATTCCAGACCATGTATTAGTTTCATAGTCTGTATTAATTCCAGACCATGTATTAGTTTCAGGTTCTGTATTAATTCCAGGTCATGTGTTAGTTTCAGGGTCTGTATTAATTCCAGACCATGTGCTAGATTCAGGGTCTGTATTAATTCCAGACCATATTAATTCCAGACCATGTATTAGTTTCAGGTGTGTATGAATTGATGACCATGTGTTAGTTACAGGGTCTGTAATAATTCGAGACCATGTGTTTGTTTCAGCGTCTTTATTAATTCCAGACGATGTGTGAGTTTCATGGTCTGTCTTAATTCTAGACCATAATAATAACTGAACGTGTATTAGTTTCAGGTTCTGTATTAATTCCAGACCATGTATTAGTTTCAGGGTCTGTATTAATTCCAGACTATGTGTTAGTTTCAGGGTCTGTATTAATTCCAGACCATGTGTTAGTTTCAGGGTCTGTATTTATTCCAGACCATGTGTTTGTTACGGGGTCTGTATTAATTCCAGACCATGTGTTATTTTCAGGGTTTGTATTAATTCCAGAACATGTATTATTTTCAGGGTCTGTATTTATTCCAGACCATGTGTTAGCTTCAGTGTCTGTATTAATTCCAGACCATGTATTAGTTTCATGGTCTGTATTAATTCCAGACCATGTATTAGCTTCAGGGTCTGTATTAATTACAGGTCATGTGTTATTTTCAGGGTCTGTATTAATTCCAGACCATGTGCTAGTTTTAGGTTCTGTATTAATTCCTGACCATATTAGTTCCAGACCATGTATGAGTTTCAGGGTCTGTATTAATTCCTGACCATGTCTTAGTTAGAGGGTCTGTATTAATTCAAGACCATGTGTTTGTTTCAGGGACTGTATTAATTCCAGACGATGTGTGAGTTTCAGCGTCTGTCTTAATTCCAGACAATATCAATTCCAGACCATGTAATAGTTTCAGGGTCTGTATTAATTCCTGACCATGTGTTAGTTCAGGCTCTGTATTAATTCGAGACCATGTGTTAGTTTCAGTGTCTGTATTAATTCCAGACGATGAGTGATTTTCAGGATCTGTCTTAATTCCAGTCCATAATAATTTCTGAACGTGTATTAGTTTCATGGTCTGTATTAAATCCAGACCATGTGTTGGTTTCAGGGTCTGTATTAATTCGAGACCATTTGTTAGATTCAGTGTCTGTATTAAGTCCAGGCCTTGTATTAGTTTCAGGGTCTGTATTAATTCCATACCATGTGTTAGTTACAGGGTCTGAATTTATTCCAGACCATGTGTTAGTTATAGGGTCTGAATTATTTTCAGACCATGTGTTATTTTCAGGGTTTGTATTAATTCCAGACCATGTATTATTTTCAGGGTCTGTATTAATTCCAGACCATGTGTTAGTTTCAGTATCTGCATTAATTCCAGACCATGTATTAGTTTCATCGTCTGTATTAATTCCAGACCATGTATTAGCTTCAGGGTCTGTATTAATTCCAGGTCATGTGTTAGTTTCAGGGTCTGTATTAATTCCAGACCATGTGCTAGTTTCAGGGTCTATATTATTTCCAGACCATATTAATTCCAGACCATGTATTAGTTTCAGGGTCTGTATTAATTCCTGACCATGTGTTAGTTACAGGGTCTTTATTAATTCGAGACCATGTGTTTTTTTCAGGGATTGTATTAATTCCAGAACATGTATTATTTTCAGGGTCTATATTAATCCCAGACCATGTGTTAGTTTCAGTATCTGCGTTAATTCCAGACCATGTATTAGTTTCATGGTCTGTATTAATTGCAGACCATGTATTAGCTTCAGGGTCTGTATTAATTCCAGGTCATGTGTTAGTTTCAGGGTCTGTATTAATTCCAGACCATGTGCTAGTTTCAGGGTCTGTATTAATTCCAGACCATATTAATTCCAGACCATGTATTAGTTTCAGGGTCTGTATTAATTCCTGACCATGTGTTTGTTACAGGGTCTGTATTAATTCGAGACCATGTGTTTTTTGCAGGGTGTGTATTAATTCCAGACGATATGTGAGTTTCAGGGTCTGTCTTAATTCCAGACCATAATAATTCCAGAACATGTATTAGTTTCAGGGTCTGTATTAAATCCAGGTCATGTGTTAGTTTCAGGGTCTGTATTAATTCCAGATCATGTGCTAGTTTTAGGGTCTGTATTAATTCCAGACAATATCAATTCCAGACCATGTAATAGTTTCAGGGTCTGTATTCATTCCTGACCATGTGTTAGTTTCAGGGTCTGTATTAATTCGAGACCATGTGTTAGTTTCAGGGTCTGAATTAATTCCAGACGATGTGTGATTTTCAGGGTCTGTCTTAATTCCAGACCATAATAATTCCTGAACGTGTATTAGTTTCAGGGACTGTATTAATTCCAGACCATGTGTTTGTTTCAGGGTCTGTATTAATTCCAGACCATGTGTTAGATTCAGGGTCTGTATTAGTTCGAAGCCTTGTTTTAGTTTCAGGGACTGTATTAATTCCAGACGATGTGTGAGTTTCAGCGTCTGTCTTAATTCCAGACAATATCAATTCCAGACCATGTAATAGTTTCAGGGTCTGTATTAATTCCTGACCATGTGTTAGTTCAGGCTCTGTATTAATTCGAGACCATGTGTTAGTTTCAGTGTCTGTATTAATTCCAGACGATGAGTGATTTTCAGGATCTGTCTTAATTCCAGTCCATAATAATTTCTGAACGTGTATTAGTTTCATGGTCTGTATTAAATCCAGACCATGTGTTGGTTTCAGGGTCTGTATTAATTCGAGACCATTTGTTAGATTCAGTGTCTGTATTAAGTCCAGGCCTTGTATTAGTTTCAGGGTCTGTATTAATTCCATACCATGTGTTAGTTACAGGGTCTGAATTTATTCCAGACCATGTGTTAGTTATAGGGTCTGAATTATTTTCAGACCATGTGTTATTTTCAGGGTTTGTATTAATTCCAGAACATGTATTATTTTCAGGGTCTGTATTAATTCCAGACCATGTGTTAGTTTCAGTATCTGCATTAATTCCAGACCATGTATTAGTTTCATCGTCTGTATTAATTCCAGACCATGTATTAGCTTCAGGGTCTGTATTAATTCCAGGTCATGTGTTAGTTTCAGGGTCTGTATTAATTCCAGACCATGTGCTAGTTTCAGGGTCTATATTATTTCCAGACCATATTAATTCCAGACCATGTATTAGTTTCAGGGTCTGTATTAATTCCTGACCATGTGTTAGTTACAGGGTCTTTATTAATTCGAGACCATGTGTTTTTTTCAGGGATTGTATTAATTCCAGAACATGTATTATTTTCAGGGTCTATATTAATCCCAGACCATGTGTTAGTTTCAGTATCTGCGTTAATTCCAGACCATGTATTAGTTTCATGGTCTGTATTAATTCCAGACCATGTATTAGCTTCAGGGTCTGTATTAATTCCAGGTCATGTGTTAGTTTCAGGGTCTGTATTAATTCCAGACCATGTGCTAGTTTCAGGGTCTGTATTAATTCCAGACCATATTAATTCCAGACCATGTATTAGTTTCAGGGTCTGTATTAATTCCTGACCATGTGTTTGTTACAGGGTCTGTATTAATTCGAGACCATGTGTTTTTTGCAGGGTGTGTATTAATTCCAGACGATATGTGAGTTTCAGGGTCTGTCTTAATTCCAGACCATAATAATTCCAGAACATGTATTAGTTTCAGGGTCTGTATTAAATCCAGGTCATGTGTTAGTTTCAGGGTCTGTATTAATTCCAGATCATGTGCTAGTTTTAGGGTCTGTATTAATTCCAGACAATATCAATTCCAGACCATGTAATAGTTTCAGGGTCTGTATTCATTCCTGACCATGTGTTAGTTTCAGGGTCTGTATTAATTCGAGACCATGTGTTAGTTTCAGGGTCTGAATTAATTCCAGACGATGTGTGATTTTCAGGGTCTGTCTTAATTCCAGACCATAATAATTCCTGAACGTGTATTAGTTTCAGGGACTGTATTAATTCCAGACCATGTGTTTGTTTCAGGGTCTGTATTAATTCCAGACCATGTGTTAGATTCAGGGTCTGTATTAGTTCGAAGCCTTGTTTTAGTTTCAGGGACTGTATTAATTCCAGACTATGTGTTAGTTTCAGGGTCTGTATTAATTCCAGACCATGTGTTAGTTTCATGGTCTGTATTTATTCCAGACCATGTGTTAGTTACAGGGTCTGTATTAATTCCAGACCATGTGTTATTTTCAGGGTTTGTATTAATTCCAGAACATGCATTATTTTCAGGGTCTGTATTAATTCCAGACCCTGTGTTAGTTTCAGTGTCTGCATTAATTCCAGACCATGTATAAGTTTCATGGTCTGTATTAATTCCAGACCATGTATTAGCTTTAGGGTCTGTATTAATTCCAGGTCATGTGTTAGTTTCAGGGTCTATATTAATTCCAGAACATGTGCTAGTTTCAGGGTCTGTATTAATTCCAGAACATATTAATTCCAGACCATGTATTAGTTTCAGGGTCTGTATTAATTCCTGAACATGTGTTAGTTACAGGGTCTGTATTAATTTGAGACAATGTGCTTGTTTCAGGGTCTGTATTAATTCCAGACGATGTGTGAGTTTCAGGGTCCGTCTTAATTCCAGACCATAATAATTCCTGAACGTGTATTAGTTTCAGGGTCTGTATTAATTCCAGGTCATGTGTTAGTTTCAGGGTCTGTATTAATTCCAGACCATGTGCTAGTTTCAGGGTCTGTATTAATTCCTGACCATGTGTTAGTTTCAGGGCTTGTCTTAATAACAGACCATATCATTTCCGGACCATGTAATAGTTTCAGGGTCTGTATTAATTCCTGACCATGTGTTAGTTTCAGGGTCTGTATTAATTCGAGACCATGTGTTAGTTTCAGGGTCTGTATTAATTCCAGACGACGTGTGAGTTTCAGTGTCTGTCTTAATTCCAGACCATAATAATTCCTGTTTGTGTATTAGTTTCAGGGCCTGTAATAATTCCAGACCATGTGTAAGTTTCAGGGTCTGTATTAATTCCAGACCATGTGTTAGATTCAGGGTCTGTATTAATTCCAGGCCTTGTATTACTTTAAGGGTCTGTATTAATTCCAGACTATGTGCTGGTTTCAGGGTCTGTATTAATTCCAGACCATGTGTTAGTTACAGGGTCTGTATTAATTCCAGACCATGTGTTATTTTCAGGATTTGTATTATTTCCAGAACATGTATTGTTTTCACGGTCTGTATTAATTCCAGACCATGTGTTAGTTTCAGTGTCTGTATTAATTTCAGACCATGTATTAGTTTCAGAGTCTGTATTAATTCCCGACCATTTATTAGTTTCAGGTTCTGTATTAATTCCAGGTCATGTGTTAGTTTCAGGGTCTGTATTAATTCCAGACCATGTGCTAGATTCAGGGTCTGTATTAATTCCAGACCATATTAATTCCAGACCATGTATTAGTTTCAGGTCTGTATGAATTGATGACCATGTGTTAGTTACAGGGTCTGTATTAATTCGAGACCATGTGTTTGTTTCAGCGTCTTTATTAATTCCAGACGATGTGTGAGTTTCAGGGTCTGTCTTAATTCTAGACCATAATAATTACTGAACGTGTATTAGTTTCAGGTTCTGTATTAATTCCAGACCATGTATTAGTTTCAGGTTCTGTATTAATTCCAGGTCATGTGTTAGTTTCAGTGTCTGTATTAATTCCAGACCATGTGCTAGTTTCAGGGTCTGTATTAATTCCAGACAATATCAATTCCAGACTGAGTAATAGTTTCAGGGTCTGTATTAATTCCTGACCATGTGTTAGTTTCAGGGTCTGTATTAATTTGAGACCATGTGTTAGTTTCAGGGTCTGTATTAATTGCAGACGATGTGTGAGTTTCAGGGTGTGTCTTAACTCCAGACCATAATAATTCCTGAACGTGTATTAGTTTCAGGGTCTGTATTAATTCCAGACTATGTGTTAGTTTCAGGGTCTGTATTAATTCCAGACCATGTGTTAGTTTCAGGGTCTGTATTTATTCCAGAACATGTGTTAGTTACAGGGTCTGTATTAATTCCAGACCATGTGTTATTTTCAGGGTTTGTATTAATTCCAGAACATGTATTATTTTCAGGGTTTGTATTAATTCTAAACATGTATTATTTTCAGGGTCTTTATTAATTCTAGACCATGTGTTAGTTTCAGTGTCTGCATTAATTCCAGACCATGTATTAGTTTCATGGTCTGTATTCATTCCAGACCATGTATTAGATTCAGGGTCTGTATTAATTCCATGTCATGTGTTAGTTTCAGGGTCTGTATTAATTCCAGACCATGTGCTAGTTTCAGGGTCTGTATTAATTCCAGACCATATCAATTCCAGACCATGTATTCGTTGCAGGGTCTTTATTAATTCCTGACCATGTGTTTGCTTCAGGGTCTGTATTAATTCCAGACGATGTGTGAGTTTCAGGGTCTGTCTTAAGTCCAGACCATAATAATTCCTGAACGTGTATTAGTTTCAGGGTCTGTATTAATTCCAGGTCATGTGTTAGTTTCAGGGTCTGTATTAATTCCAGACCATGTGCTAGTTTCAGGGAATTTATTAATTCCAGACCATATCAATTCCAGACCATGTAATAGTTTCAGGGTCTGTATTAATTCCTGACCATGTTTCAGTTTCAGGGTCTGTATTAATTCCAGACCATGTGTTTGTTTCAGGGTCTGTATTAATTCCAGACGATGTGTGAGTTTTAAGGTCTGTCTTAATTCCAGACCACAATAATTCCTGAATGTGTATTAGTTTCAGGGTCTGTAAAAATTCCAGACAATGTGTAAGTTTCAGGGTCTGTATTAATTCCAGACCATGTGTTCGTTTCAGGGTCTGTATTAATTCCTGGCCTTGTATTACTTTCAGGGTCTGTATTAATTCCAGACGATGTTCTGGTTTCAGGGGCTGTATTACTTCCATACCATGTGTTAGTTTCAGTGTCTTTATTAATTCCAGGCCATGTGTTAGTTATAGGGTCTGTATTAATTCCAGACCATGTGTTATTTTCAGGGTCTGTATTAATTCCAGACCATGTATTAGTTTCATGGACTGTATTAATTCCAGACCATGTATTAGTTTCAGGCTCTGTATTAATTGCAGACCATGTGCTAGTTTCAGGGTCAGTATTAATTCGGACCATATTAATTCCAGACCATGTATTAGTTCCAGGTCTGTATTAATTCCTGACCATTTGTTAGTTACAGGGTCTGTATTAATTTGAGACCATGTGTTTCTTTCAGGGTCTGTATTAATTCCAGACGATGTGTGAGTTTCAGGGTCTGTCTTAATTCCAGACCATAATAATTCCTGAACATGTATTAGTTTCAGGTTCTGTATTAATTGCAGACCATGTATTAGTTTCAGGGTTTCTATTAATTCCAGGTCATGTGTTTGTTTCAGGGTCTGTATTAATTCCATACCATGTGCTAGTTTCAGGGTCTGTATTAATTCCAGACAATATCAATTCCAGACCATGTAATAGTTTCAGGGTCTGTATTAATTTGAGAACATGTGTTAGTTTCAGGGTCTGTATTAATTTGAGACCATGTGTTAGTTTCAGTATCTGCATTAATTCCAGACCATGTATTAGTTTCATCGTCTGTATTAATTCCAGACCATGTATTAGCTTCAGGGTCTGTATTAATTCCAGGTCATGTGTTAGTTTCAGGGTCTGTATTAATTCCAGACCATGTGCTAGTTTCAGGGTCTATATTATTTCCAGACCATATTATTTCCAGACCATGTATTAGTTTCAGGGTCTGTATTAATTCCTGACCATGTGTTAGTTACAGGGTCTTTATTAATTCGAGACCATGTGTTTTTTTCAGGGATTGTATTATTTCCAGAACATGTATTATTTTCAGGGTCTATATTAATCCCAGACCATGTGTTAGTTTCAGTATCTGCATTAATTCCAGACCATGTATTAGTTTCATGGTCTGTATTAATTCCAGACCATGTATTAGCTTCAGGGTCTGTATTAATTCCAGGTCATGTGTTAGTTTCAGGGTCTGTATTAATTCCAGACCATGTGCTAGTTTCAGGGTCTGTATTAATTCCAGACCATATTAATTCCAGACCATGTATTAGTTTCAGGGTCTGTATTAATTCCTGACCATGTGTTTGTTACAGGGTCTGTATTAATTCGAGACCATGTGTTTTTTGCAGGGTGTGTATTAATTCCAGACGATATGTGAGTTTCAGGGTCTGTCTTAATTCCAGACCATAATAATTCCAGAACATGTATTAGTTTCAGGGTCTGTATTAAATCCAGGTCATGTGTTAGTTTCAGGGTCTGTATTAATTCCAGATCATGTGCTAGTTTTAAGGTCTGTATTAATTCCAGACAATATCAATTCCAGACCATGTAATAGTTTCAGGGTCTGTATTCATTCCTGACCATGTGTTAGTTTCAGGGTCTGTATTAATTCAAGACCATGTGTTAGTTTCAGGGTCTGAATTAATTCCAGACGATGTGTGATTTTCAGGGTCTGTCTTAATTCCAGACCATAATAATTCCTGAACGTGTATTAGTTTCAGGGACTGTATTAATTCCAGACCATGTGTTTGTTTCAGGGTCTGTATTAATTCCAGACCATGTGTTAGATTCAGGGTCTGTATTAGTTCGAAGCCTTGTTTTAGTTTCAGGGACTGTATTAATTCCAGACTATGTGTTAGTTTCAGGGTCTGTATTAATTCCAGACCATGTGTTAGTTTCATGGTCTGTATTTATTCCAGACCATGTGTTAGTTACAGGGTCTGTATTAATTCCAGACCATGTGTTATTTTCAGGGTTTGTATTAATTCCAGAACATGTATTATTTTCAGGGTCTGTATTAATTCCAGACCCTGTGTTAGTTTCAGTGTCTGCATTAATTCCAGACAATGTATAATTTTCATGGTCTGTATTAATTCCAGACCAAGTATTAGCTTTAGGGTCTGTATTAATTCCAGGTCATGTGTTAGTTTCAGGGTCTATATTAATTCCAGAACATGTGCTAGTTTCAGGGTCTGTATTAATTCCAGAACATATTAATTCCAGACCATGTATTAGTTTCAGGGTCTGTATTAATTCCTGAACATGTGTTAGTTACAGGGTCTGTATTAATTTGAGACAATGTGCTTGTTTCAGGGTCTGTATTAATTCCAGGTCATGTGTTAGTTTCAGGGTCTGTATTAATTCCAGACCATGTGCTAGTTTCAGGGTCTGTATTAATTCCTGACCATGTGTTAGTTTCAGGGCTTGTCTTAATAACAGACCATATCCATTCCAGACCATGTAATAGTTTCAGGGTCTGTATTAATTCCTGACCATGTGTTAGTTTCAGGGTCTGTATTAATTCGAGACCATGTGTTAGTTTCAGGGTCTATCTTAATTCCAGACGACGTGTGAGTTTCAGGGTCTGTCTTAATTCCAGACCATAATAATTCCTGTTTGTGTATTAATTTCAGGGTCTGTAATAATTCCAGACCATATGTAAGTTTCAGGGTCTGTATTAATTCCAGACCATGTGTTAGATTCAGGGTCTGTATTAATTCCAGGCCTTGTATTACTTTAAGGGTCTGTATTAATTCCAGACTATGTGCTGGTTTCAGGGTCTGTATTAATTCCAGACCATGTGTTAGTTTCAGGGTCTGTATTAATTCCAGACCTTGTGTTAGATTCAGGGTCTGTATTAATTCCAGACCATTTGTTATTTTCAGGATCTGTATTAATTCCAGACTATGTGTTAGTTTCAGGGTCTGTATTAATTCCAGACCATGTGTTATTTTCAGGGATTGTATTAATTCCAGGCCTTGTATCAGTTTCAGGGTCTGTATTAATTCCAGACTATGTGTTAGTTACAGGGTCTGTATTAATTCCAGACCATGTGTTATTTTCAGGGATTGTATTAATTCCAGGCCTTGTATTAGTTTCATGGTCTGTATTAATTCCAGACTATGTGTTAGTTTCAGGGTCTGTATTAATTCCAGACCATGTGTTAGTTTCAGGGTCTGTATTTATTCCAGACCATGTGTTATTTACAGGGTCATTATTAATTCCAAACCATGTGTTATTTTCATGGTCTATATTAATTCCTGAACATGTATTATTTTCAGGGTCTGTATTAATTCCAGACCATGTGTTAGTTTCAGTGTCTGTATTAATTCCAGACCTTGTAATATTTTCATGGTCTGTATTAATTCCAGACCATTTATTAGTTTCAGGGTGTGTATATATCCAGGTCATGTGTTAGTTTCAGTGTCTGTATTAATTCCAGACCATGTGCTAGATTCAGGGTCTGTATTAATTCAAGACCATATTAATTCCAGACCATGTATTAGTTTCAGGGTCTGTATTAATTCCTGACCATGTGTTAGTTTCAGTGACTGTATTAGTTCAAGACCATGTGTTAGTTTAAGGGTCTGTACTAATTCCAGACGATGTGTGAGTTTCAGGGTCTGTCATAATTCCAGACCATTATAATTCCTGAACGTGTATTGGTTTCTGGGTCTGTATTAATTCCAGACCATGTATTAGTTTCATGGTCTGTATTCATTCCAGACCATGTATTAGATTCAGGGTCTGTATTAATTCCATGTCATGTGTTAGTTTCAGGGTCTGTATTAATTCCAGACCATGTGCTAGTTTCAGGGTCTGTATTAATTCAGACCATATCAATTCCAGACCATGTATTCGTTGCAGGGTCTTTATTAATTCCTGACCATGTGTTTGTTTCAGGGTCTGTATTAATTCCAGACGATGTGTGAGTTTCAGGGTCTGTCTTAAGTCCAGACCATAATAATTCCTGAACGTGTATTAGTTTCAGGGTCTGTATTAATTCCAGGTCATGTGTTAGTTTCAGGGTCTGTATTAATTCCAGACCATGTGCTAGTTTCAGGGAATTTATTAATTCCAGACCATATCAATTCCAGACCATGTAATAGTTTCAGTGTCTGTATTAATTCCTGACCATGTTTCAGTTTCAGGGTCTGTATTAATTCCAGACCATGTGTTTGTTTCAGGGTCTGTATTAATTCCAGACGATGTGTGAGTTTTAAGGTCTGTCTTAATTCCAGACCACAATAATTCCTGAATGTGTATAAGTTTCAGGGTCTGTAAAAATTCCAGACAATGTGTAAGTTTCAGGGTCTGTATTAATTCCAGACCATGTGTTCGTTTCAGGGTCTGTATTAATTCCTGGCCTTGTATTACTTTCAGGGTCTGTATTAATTCCAGACAATGTTCTGGTTTCAGGGTCTGTATTACTTCCATACCATGTGTTAGTTTCAGTGTCTTTATTAATTCCAGGCCATGTGTTAGTTACAGGGTCTGTATTGTATTAATTCCAGACCATGTGTTATTTTCAGGGTTTGTATTAATTCAAGAACATGTGTTATTTTCAGGGTCTGTATTAATTCCAGACCATGTATTAGTTTCATGGACTGTATTAATTCCAGACCATGTATTAGTTTCAGGCTCTGTATTAATTGCAGACCATGTGCTAGTTTCAGGGTCAGTATTAATTCGGACCATATTAATTCCAGACCATGTATTAGTTCCAGGTCTGTATTAATTCCTGACCATTTGTTAGTTACAGGGTCTGTATTAATTCGAGACCATGTGTTTGTTTCAGGGTCTGTATTAATTCCAGACGATGTGTGAGTTTCAGGGTCTGTCTTAATTCCAGACCATAATAATTCCTGAACATGTATTAGTTTCAGGTTCTGTATTAATTGCAGACCATGTATTAGTTTCAGGGTTTGTATTAATTCCAGGTCATGTGTTTGTTTCAGGGTCTGTATTAATTCCACACCATGTGCTAGTTTCAGGGTCTGTATTAATTCCAGACAATATCAATTCCAGACCATGTAATAGTTTCAGGGTCTGTATTAATTTGAGAACATGTGTTAGTTTCAGGGTCTGTATTAATTCCAGACGATGTGTGAGTTTCAGGGTCTGCATTAATTCCAGACCATTTGTTTGTTTCAGGGTCTGTATTAATTCCAGACCAGGTGTTAGATTCAGGGTCTGTATTAATTCCAGGCCTTGTATTAGTTTCAGGGTCTGTATTAATTCCAGACCATGTGTTAGTTTCAGGGTCTGTATTAATTCCAGACCATGTGTTAGTTTCAGGGTCTGTATTAATTCCAGACCATGTGTTAGTTACAGGGTCTGTATTAATTCCAGACCATGTGTTATTTTCAGGGATTGTATTAATTCCTGGCCTTGTATTAGTTTCAGGGTCTGTATTAATTCCAGACTATGTGTTAGTTTCAGGGTCTGTATTAATTCCAGACCATGTGTTAGTTTCAGGGTCTGTATTTATTCCAGACCATGTGTTATTTACAGGGTCAGTATTAATTCCAAACCATGTGTTATTTTCATGGTCTATATTAATTCCTGAACATGTATTATTTTCAGGGTCTGTATTAATTCCAGACCATGTGTTAGTTTCAGTGTCTGTATTAATTCCAGACCTTGTAATATTTTCATGGTCTGTATTAATTCCAGACCATTTATTAGTTTCAGGGTCTGTATATATACAGGTCATGTGTTAGTTTCAGGGTCTGTATTAATTCCAGACCATGTGCTAGATTCAGGGTCTGTATTAATTCAAGACCATATTAATTCCAGACCATGTATTAGTTTCAGGGTCTGTATTAATTCCTGACCATGTGTTAGTTTCAGTGACTGTATTAGTTCAAGACCATGTGTTAGTTTCAGGGTTTGTATTAATTCCAGGTCATGTGTTTGTTTCAGGTTCTGTATTAATTCCAGACAATATCAATTCCAGACCATGTAATAGTTTCAGGGTCTGTATTAATTCCTGACCATGTGTTAGTTTCAGTGACTGTATTAGTTCAAGACCATGTGTTAGTTTCAGGGTCTGTACTAATTCCAGACGATGTGTGAGTTTCAGGGTCTGTCATAATTCCAGACCATTATAATTCCTGAACGTGTATTGGTTTCTGGGTCTGTATTAATTCCAGACCATGTGTTAGTTTCAGGGTCTGTATTAATTCCAGACCTTGTGTTAGATTCAGGGTCTGTATTAATTCCAGGCCTTGTATCAGTTTCAGGGTCTGTATTAATTCCAGACTATGTGTTAGTTTCAGGGTCTGTATTAATTCCAGACCATGTGTTATTTTCAGGGATTGTATTAATTCCAGGCCTTGTATCAGTTTCAGGGTCTGTATTAATTCCAGACTATGTGTTAGTTACAGGGTCTGTATTAATTCCAGACCATGTGTTATTTTCAGGGATTGTATTAATTCCAGGCCTTGTATTAGTTTCAGGGTCTGTATTAATTCCAGACTATGTGTTAGTTTCAGGGTCTGTATTAATTCCAGACCATGTGTTAGTTTCAGGGTCTGTATTTATTCCAGACCATGTGTTATTTACAGGGTCATTATTAATTCCAAACCATGTGTTATTTTCATGGTCTATATTAATTCCTGAACATGTATTATTTTCAGGGTCTGTATTAATTCCAGACCATGTATTAGTTTCATGGTCTGTATTCATTCCAGACCATGTATTAGATTCAGGGTCTGTATTAATTCCATGTCATGTGTTAGTTTCAGGGTCTGTATTAATTCCAGACCATGTGCTAGTTTCAGGGTCTGTATTAATTCCAGACCATATCAATTCCAGACCATGTATTCGTTGCAGGGTCTTTATTAATTCCTGACCATGTGTTCAGGGTCTGTATTAATTCCAGACGATGTGTGAGTTTCAGGGTCTGTCTTAAGTCCAGACCATAATAATTCCTGAACGTGTATTAGTTTCAGGGTCTGTATTAATTCCAGGTCATGTGTTAGTTTCAGGGTCTGTATTAATTCCAGACCATGTGCTAGTTTCAGGGAATTTATTAATTCCAGACCATATCAATTCCAGACCATGTAATAGTTTCAGTGTCTGTATTAATTCCTGACCCTGTTTCAGTTTCAGGGTCTGTATTAATTCCAGACCATGTGTTTGTTTCAGGGTCTGTATTAATTCCAGACGATGTGTGAGTTTTAAGGTCTGTCTTAATTCCAGACCACAATAATTCCTGAATGTGTATAAGTTTCAGGGTCTGTAAAAATTCCAGACAATGTGTAAGTTTCAGGGTCTGTATTAATTCCAGACCATGTGTTCGTTTCAGGGTCTGTATTAATTCCAGATGATGTGTGAGTTTCAGGGTCTGTCATAATTCCAGACCATTATAATTCCTGAACGTGTATTGGTTTCTGGGTCTGTATTAATTCCAGACCATGTGTTAGTTTCAGGGTCTGTATTAATTCCAGACCTTGTGTTAGATTCAGGGTCTGTATTAATTCCAGGCCTTGTATCAGTTTCAGGGTCTGTATTAATTCCAGACTATGTGTTAGTTTCAGGGTCTGTATTAATTCCAGACCATGTGTTATTTTCAGGGATTGTATTAATTCCAGGCCTTGTATCAGTTTCAGGGTCTGTATTAATTCCAGACTATGTGTTAGTTACAGGGTCTGTATTAATTCCAGACCATGTGTTATTTTCAGGGATTGTATTAATTCCAGGCCTTGTATTAGTTTCAGGGTCTGTATTAATTCCAGACTATGTGTTAGTTTCAGGGTCTGTATTAATTCCAGACCATGTGTTAGTTTCAGGGTCTGTATTTATTCCAGACCATGTGTTATTTACAGGGTCATTATTAATTCCAAACCATGTGTTATTTTCATGGTCTATATTAATTCCTGAACATGTATTATTTTCAGGGTCTGTATTAATTCCAGACCATGTATTAGTTTCATGGTCTGTATTCATTCCAGACCATGTATTAGATTCAGGGTCTGTATTAATTCCATGTCATGTGTTAGTTTCAGGGTCTGTATTAATTCCAGACCATGTGCTAGTTTCAGGGTCTGTATTAATTCCAGACCATATCAATTCCAGACCATGTATTCGTTGCAGGGTCTTTATTAATTCCTGACCATGTGTTTGTTTCAGGGTCTGTATTAATTCCAGACGATGTGTGAGTTTCAGGGTCTGTCTTAAGTCCAGACCATAATAATTCCTGAACGTGTATTAGTTTCAGGGTCTGTATTAATTCCAGGTCATGTGTTAGTTTCAGGGTCTGTATTAATTCCAGACCATGTGCTAGTTTCAGGGAATTTATTAATTCCAGACCATATCAATTCCAGACCATGTAATAGTTTCAGTGTCTGTATTAATTCCTGACCATGTTTCAGTTTCAGGGTCTGTATTAATTCCAGACCATGTGTTTGTTTCAGGGTCTGTATTAATTCCAGACGATGTGTGAGTTTTAAGGTCTGTCTTAATTCCAGACCACAATAATTCCTGAATGTGTATAAGTTTCAGGGTCTGTAAAAATTCCAGACAATGTGTAAGTTTCAGGGTCTGTATTAATTCCAGACCATGTGTTCGTTTCAGGGTCTGTATTAATTCCTGGCCTTGTATTACTTTCAGGGTCTGTATTAATTCCAGACAATGTTCTGGTTTCAGGGTCTGTATTACTTCCATACCATGTGTTAGTTTCAGTGTCTTTATTAATTCCAGGCCATGTGTTAGTTACAGGGTCTGTATTAATTCCAGACCATGTGTTATTTTCAGGGTTTGTATTAATTCAAGAACATGTGTTATTTTCAGGGTCTGTATTAATTCCAGACCATGTATTAGTTTCATGGACTGTATTAATTCCAGACCATGAATTAGTTTCAGGCTCTGTATTAATTGCAGACCATGTGCTAGTTTCAGGGTCAGTATTAATTCGGACCATATTAATTCCAGACCATGTATTAGTTCCAGGTCTGTATTAATTCCTGACCATTTGTTAGTTACAGGGTCTGTATTAATTCGAGACCATGTGTTTGTTTCAGGGTCTGTATTAATTCCAGACGATGTGTGAGTTTCAGGGTCTGTCTTAATTCCAGACCATAATAATTCCTGAACATGTATTAGTTTCAGGTTCTGTATTAATTGCAGACCATGTATTAGTTTCAGGGTTTGTATTAATTCCAGGTCATGTGTTTGTTTCAGGGTCTGTATTAATTCCACACCATGTGCTAGTTTCAGGGTCTGTATTAATTCCAGACAATATCAATTCCAGACCATGTAATAGTTTCAGGGTCTGTATTAATTTGAGAACATGTGTTAGTTTCAGGGTCTGTATTAATTCCAGACGATGTGTGAGTTTCAGGGTCTGCATTAATTCCAGACCATTTGTTTGTTTCAGGGTCTGTATTAATTCCAGACCAGGTGTTAGATTCAGGGTCTGTATTAATTCCAGGCCTTGTATTAGTTTCAGGGTCTGTATTAATTCCAGACCATGTGTTAGTTTCAGGGTCTGCATTAATTCCAGACCATGTGTTAGTTTCAGGGTCTGTATTAATTCCAGACCATGTGTTAGTTACAGGCTCTGTATTAATTCCAGACCATGTGTTATTTTCAGGGATTGTATTAATTCCTGGCCTTGTATTAGTTTCAGGGTCTGTATTAATTCCAGACTATGTGTTAGTTTCAGGGTCTGTATTAATTCCAGACCATGTGTTAGTTTCAGGGTCTGTATTTATTCCAGACCATGTGTTATTTACAGGGTCAGTATTAATTCCAAACCATGTGTTATTTTCATGGTCTATATTAATTCCTGAACATGTATTATTTTCAGGGTCTGTATTAATTCCAGACCATGTGTTAGTTTCAGTGTCTGTATTAATTCCAGACCTTGTAATATTTTCATGGTCTGTATTAATTCCAGACCATTTATTAGTTTCAGGGTGTGTATATATCCAGGTCATGTGTTAGTTTCAGTGTCTGTATTAATTCCAGACCATGTGCTAGATTCAGGGTCTGTATTAATTCAAGACCATATTAATTCCAGACCATGTATTAGTTTCAGGGTCTGTATTAATTCCTGACCATGTGTTAGTTTCAGTGACTGTATTAGTTCAAGACCATGTGTTAGTTTCAGGGTTTGTATTAATTCCAGGTCATGTGTTTGTTTCAGGGTCTGTATTAATTCCACACCATGTGCTAGTTTCAGGTTCTGTATTAATTCCAGACAATATCAATTCCAGACCATGTAATAGTTTCAGGGTCTGTATTAATTCCTGACCATGTGTTAGTTTCAGTGACTGTATTAGTTCAAGACCATGTGTTAGTTTCAGGGTCTGTACTAATTCCAGACGATGTGTGAGTTTCAGGGTCTGTCATAATTCCAGACCATTATAATTCCTGAACGTGTATTGGTTTCTGGGTCTGTATTAATTCCAGACCATGTGTTAGTTTCAGGGTCTGTATTAATTCCAGACCTTGTGTTAGATTCAGGGTCTGTATTAATTCCAGGCCTTGTATCAGTTTCAGGGTCTGTATTAATTCCAGACTATGTGTTATTTTCAGGGTTTGTATTAATTCCAGAAAATGTATTATTTTCAGGGTCTGTTTTAATTCCAGACCATGTGTTATTTTCAATGTCTGTATTAATTCCAGACCATGTGTTAGTTTCAGGGTCTGTATTAATTCCAGGTCATGTGTTAGTTTCAGGGAGTGTATTAATTCCAGACCATGTACTAGTTTCAGGGTCTGTATTAATTCCCGACCATATTAATTCCAGACCATGTATTAGTTTCAGGGTCTGTATTTATTCCTGACCATGTGTTAGTTTCAGGGTCTGTATTAATTCCAGGTCATGTGTTAGTTTCAGGGTCTGTATTAATTCCAGACCATGTGCTAGTTTCAGGGTCTGTATTAATTCCAGACCATATTAATTCCAGACCATGTATTAGTTTCAGGGTCTGTATTAATTCCTGACCATGTGTTTGTTACAGGGTCTGTATTAATTCGAGACCATGTGTTTTTTGCAGGGTGTGTATTAATTCCAGACGATTTGTGAGTTTCAGGGTCTGTCTTAATTCCAGACCATAATAATTCCAGAACATGTATTAGTTTCAGGGTCTGTATTAAATCCAGGTCATGTGTTAGTTTCAGGGTCTGTATTAATTCCAGATCATGTGCTAGTTTTAAGGTCTGTATTAATTCCAGACAATATCAATTCCAGACCATGTAATAGTTTCAGGGTCTGTATTAATTCCAGACCATGTGTTAGTTTCAGGGTCTGTATTAATTCGAGACCATGTTTTAATTTCAGGGTCTTTATTAATTCCAGGCCTTGTATTAGTTTCAGGGTCTGTATTAATTCCAGACTATGTGTTAGTTTCAGGGTCTGTCTTAATTCCAGACCATGTGTTAGTTTCCGGGTCTGTATATATCCAGGTCATGTGTTAGTTTCAGGGTCTGTATTAATTCCAGACCATGTGCTAGATTCAGGGTCTGTATTAATTCAAGACCATATTAATTCCAGACCATGTATTAGTTTCAGGGTCTGTATTAATTTCTGACCATGTGTTAGTTTCAGGGACTTTATTAATTCGAGACCATGTGTTAGTTTCTGGGTCTGTATTAATTCCAGACGATGTGTGAGTTTCAGGGTCTGTCATAATTCCAGACCATTATAATTCCTGAACGTGTATTAATTTCTTGGTCTGTATTAATTCCAGACCATGTGTTAGTTTCAGGGTCTGTATTAATTCCAGACATTGTGTTAGATTCAGGGTCTGTATTAATTCCACGCCTTTTATTAGTTTCAGGGTCTGTATTAGTTCCAGACTATGTGTTAGTTTCAGGGTCTGTATTAATTCCAGACCATTTGTTAGTTTCAGGGTCTGTATTAATTCCAGACCATTTGTTAGTTACAGGGTCTGTATTAATTCCAGACCATGTGTTATTTTCAGGGATTGTATTTTTTCCAGAACATGTATTATTTGCAGTGTCTGTATTAATTCCAGACCATGTGTTAGTTTCAGTGTCTGTATTAATTCCAGACCATGTATTAGTTTAAGGGTCGGTCTTAATTCCAGACCATGTCTTATTTTCAGGGATTGTATTAATTCCAGAACATGTATTATTTTCTGCGTCTGTATTAATTCCAGACCATGTGTTATTTTCAGTGTCTGTATTAATTCCAGACCATGTATTAGTTTCATGGTCTGTATTAATTCCAGACCACTTGTTAGATTCAGGGTCTGTATTAATTCCAGGCCTTGTATTACTTTCAGGGTCTGTATTAATTCTAGACTATGTTCTGGTTTCAGGGTCTGTATTACTTCCAGACCATGTGTTAGTTTCAGGGTCTGTCTTAATTCCAGACCATGTGTTAGTTACAGTGTCTGTATTAATTCCATACCTTGTGTTTTATTCAGGGTTTGTATTAATTCCAGAACATGTATTATTTTCAGCGTCTGTATTAATTCCAGACCATGTGTTAGTTTCAGTGTCTGTATTAATTCCAGACCATGTATTAGTTTCATTGTCAATATTAATTCCAGACCATGTATTAGTTTCAGGGTCCGTATTAATTCCAGGTCATGTGTTAGTTTCAGGGTCTGTATTAATACCAGACCATGTGCTAGATTCAGGGTCTGTATTAATTCCGGACCATATTATTTCCAGACCATGTATTAGTTTCAGGTCTGTATTAATTCCTAACCATGTGTTAGTTACAGGGTCTGTATTAATTCGAGACCATGTGTTTGTTTCAGGGTCTGTATTAATTCCAGACGATGTGTGAGTTTCAGGTTCTGTCTTAATTCCAGACCATAATAATTCCTGAACATGTATTAGTTTCAGGGTCTGTATTAATTGCAGACCATGCATTAGTTTCAGGGTTTGTATTAATTCCAGTTCATGTGTTTGTTTTTGGGTCTGTATTAATTCCAGACCATGTGCTAGTTTCAGGGTATGTACTAATTCCAGACAATATCAAAACCAGACCATGTAATAGTTTCAGGGCTTGTATTAATTCCTGGTCATGTGTTAGTTTCAGGGTCTGTATTAATTCGAGACCATGTGTTAGTTTCAGGGCTTTATTAATTCCAGACGATGTGTGAGTTTTAGGGTCTGTCTTAGTTCCAGACCATAATAATTCCTGAATGTGTATTAGTTTCAGAGTCTGTATTAATTCCAGACCATGTGTTTGTTTCAGGGTCTGTATTAATTCCAGACCAGGTGTTAGATTCAGGGTTTGTATTAATTCCAGAACATGTATTATTTTCAAGGTCTGTATTAGTTCCAGACCATGTGTTAGTTTCAGTGTCTCTATAATTCCAGATCATGTATTAGTTTCATGGTCTGTATTAATTCCAGACCATGTATTAGCTTTAGGGTCTGTATTAATTCCAGGTCATGTGTTAGTTTCATGTTCTGTATTAATTCCAGACCATGTGCTAGTTTCAGGGTCTGTATTAATTCCAGACCAAATTAATTCCAGACCATGTATTAGTTTCAGGGTCTGTATTAATTCCTCACCATGTGTTAGTTACAGGGTCTGTATTAATTCGAGACCATGTGTTTGTTTCAGGGTCTGTATTAATTCCAGATGATGTGTGAGTTTCAGGGTCTGTCTTAATTCCAGACCAAAATAATTCTTGAACGTGTATTAGTTTCAGGGTCTGTATTAATTCCAGACTATGTGTTAGTTTCAGGGTCTGTATTAATTCCAGATGATGTTTGAGTTTCAGGGTCTGTCTTAATTCCAGACCATAATAATTCTTGAACATGTATTAGTTTCAGGGTCTGTATTAATTCCAGACCATGTGTTAGTTTCAGGGTCTGTATTAATTCCAGACCATGTGTTAGTTTCAGGGTCTGTATTAATTCCAGACCATTTGTTAGTTACAGGGTCTGTATTAATTCCAGACCATGTGTTATTTTCAGGGATTGTATTAATTCCAGAACATGTATTATTTTCTGCGTCTGTATTAATTCCAGACCATGTGTTATTTTCAGTGTCTGTATTAATTCCAGACCATGTATTAGTTTCATGGTCTGTATTAATTCCAGACCATTTGTTAGATTCAGTGTCTGTATTAATTCCAGGCTTTGTATTACTTTCAGGGTGTTTTTTAATTCCAGACTATGTTCTGGTTTCAGGGTCTGTATTAATTCCAGACCATGTGTTAGTTTCAGGGTCTTTCTTAATTCCAGACCATGTGTTAAGTACAGTGTCTGTATTAATTCCAGACCATGTGTTTTATTCAGGGTTTGTATTAATTCCAGAACATGTATTATTTTCAGGGTCTCTATTAATTCCAGACCATGTGTCAGTTTCAGTGTCTGTATTAATTCCAGACCATGTATTAGTTTCATTGTCAATATTAATTCCAGACCATGTATTAGTTTCAGGGTCCGTATTAATTCCAGGTCGTGTGTTAGTTTCAGGTCTGTATTAATTCCAGACCATGTGCTAGATTCAGGGTCTGTATTAATTCCGGACCATATTAATTCCAGACCATGTATTAGTTTCAGGTCTGTATTAATTCCTAACCATGTGTTAGTTACAGGGTCTGTATTAATTCGAGACCATGTGTTTGTTTCAGGGTCTGTATTAATTCCAGACGATGTGTGAGTTTCAGGTTCTGTCTTAATTCCAGACCATAATAATTCCTGAACATGTATTAGTTTCAGGGTCTGTATTAATTGCAGACCATGCATTAGTTTCAGGGTTTGTATTAATTCCAGTTCATGTGTTTGTTTTTGGGTCTGTATTAATTCCAGACCATGTGCTAGTTTCAGGGTATGTATTAATTCCAGACAATATCAAAACCAGACCATGTAATAGTTTCAGGGCTTGTATTAATTCCTGGTCATGTGTTAGTTTCAGGGTCTGTATTAATTCGAGACCATGTGTTAGTTTCAGGGCTTTATTAATTCCAGACGATGTGTGAGTTTTAGGGTCTGTCTTAGTTCCAGACCATAATAATTCCTGAATGTGTATTAGTTTCAGAGTCTGTATTAATTCCAGACCATGTGTTTGTTTCAGGGTCTGTATTAATTCCAGACCAGGTGTTAGATTCAGGGTTTGTATTAATTCCAGAACATGTATTATTTTCAAGGTCTGTATTAGTTCCAGACCATGTGTTAGTTTCAGTGTCTCTATAATTCCAGATCATGTATTAGTTTCATGGTCTGTATTAATTCCAGACCATGTATTAGCTTCAGGGTCTGTATTAATTCCAGGTCATGTGTTAGTTTCATGTTCTGTATTAATTCCAGACCATGTGCTAGTTTCAGGGTCTGTATTAATTCCAGACCAAATTAATTCCAGACCATGTATTAGTTTCAGGGTCTGTATTAATTCCTCACCATGTGTTAGTTACAGGGTCTGTATTAATTCGAGACCATGTGTTTGTTTCAGGGTCTGTATTAATTCCAGATGATGTGTGAG
This sequence comes from Carcharodon carcharias, assembly GCF_017639515.1. Lineage (NCBI taxonomy): Eukaryota > Metazoa > Chordata > Chondrichthyes > Lamniformes > Lamnidae > Carcharodon > Carcharodon carcharias. The sequence goes on along the minus strand of NC_054484.1, from coordinate 118,405,014 downwards.
TTTCAGGGTCTGTCTTAATTCCAGACCAAAATAATTCTTGAACGTGTATTAGTTTCAGGGTCTGTATTAATTCCAGACTATGTGTTAGTTTCAGGGTCTGTATTAATTCCAGATGATGTTTGAGTTTCAGGGTCTGTCTTAATTCCAGACCATAATAATTCTTGAACATGTATTAGTTTCAGGGTCTGTATTAATTCCAGACCATGTGTTAGTTTCAGGGTCTGTATTAATTCCAGACCATGTGTTAGTTTCAGGGTCTGTATTAATTCCAGACCATTTGTTAGTTACAGGGTCTGTATTAATTCCAGACCATGTGTTATTTTCAGGGATTGTATTAATTCCAGAACATGTATTATTTTCTGCGTCTGTATTAATTCCAGACCATGTGTTATTTTCAGTGTCTGTATTAATTCCAGACCATGTATTAGTTTCATGGTCTGTATTAATTCCAGACCATTTGTTAGATTCAGTGTCTGTATTAATTCCAGGCTTTGTATTACTTTCAGGGTGTTTTTTAATTCCAGACTATGTTCTGGTTTCAGGGTCTGTATTAATTCCAGACCATGTGTTAGTTTCAGGGTCTTTCTTAATTCCAGACCATGTGTTAAGTACAGTGTCTGTATTAATTCCAGACCATGTGTTTTATTCAGGGTTTGTATTAATTCCAGAACATGTATTATTTTCAGGGTCTCTATTAATTCCAGACCATGTGTCAGTTTCAGTGTCTGTATTAATTCCAGACCATGTATTAGTTTCATTGTCAATATTAATTCCAGACCATGTATTAGTTTCAGGGTCCGTATTAATTCCAGGTCGTGTGTTAGTTTCAGGTCTGTATTAATTCCAGACCATGTGCTAGATTCAGGGTCTGTATTAATTCCGGACCATATTAATTCCAGACCATGTATTAGTTTCAGGTCTGTATTAATTCCTAACCATGTGTTAGTTACAGGGTCTGTATTAATTCGAGACCATGTGTTTGTTTCAGGGTCTGTATTAATTCCAGACGATGTGTGAGTTTCAGGTTCTGTCTTAATTCCAGACCATAATAATTCCTGAACATGTATTAGTTTCAGGGTCTGTATTAATTGCAGACCATGCATTAGTTTCAGGGTTTGTATTAATTCCAGTTCATGTGTTTGTTTTTGGGTCTGTATTAATTCCAGACCATGTGCTAGTTTCAGGGTATGTATTAATTCCAGACAATATCAAAACCAGACCATGTAATAGTTTCAGGGCTTGTATTAATTCCTGGTCATGTGTTAGTTTCAGGGTCTGTATTAATTCGAGACCATGTGTTAGTTTCAGGGCTTTATTAATTCCAGACGATGTGTGAGTTTTAGGGTCTGTCTTAGTTCCAGACCATAATAATTCCTGAATGTGTATTAGTTTCAGAGTCTGTATTAATTCCAGACCATGTGTTTGTTTCAGGGTCTGTATTAATTCCAGACCAGGTGTTAGATTCAGGGTTTGTATTAATTCCAGAACATGTATTATTTTCAAGGTCTGTATTAGTTCCAGACCATGTGTTAGTTTCAGTGTCTCTATAATTCCAGATCATGTATTAGTTTCATGGTCTGTATTAATTCCAGACCATGTATTAGCTTCAGGGTCTGTATTAATTCCAGGTCATGTGTTAGTTTCATGTTCTGTATTAATTCCAGACCATGTGCTAGTTTCAGGGTCTGTATTAATTCCAGACCAAATTAATTCCAGACCATGTATTAGTTTCAGGGTCTGTATTAATTCCTCACCATGTGTTAGTTACAGGGTCTGTATTAATTCGAGACCATGTGTTTGTTTCAGGGTCTGTATTAATTCCAGATGATGTGTGAGTTTCAGGGTCTGTCTTAATTCCAGACCAAAATAATTCTTGAACGTGTATTAGTTTCAGGGTCTGTATTAATTCCAGACTATGTGTTAGTTTCAGGGTCTGTATTAATTCCAGATGATGTTTGAGTTTCAGGGTCTGTCTTAATTCCAGACCATAATAATTCTTGAACATGTATTAGTTTCAGGGTCTGTATTAATTCCAGACCATGTGTTAGTTTCAGGGTCTGTATTAATTCCAGACCATGTGTTAGTTTCAGGGTCTGTATTAATTCCAGACCATTTGTTAGTTACAGGGTCTGTATTAATTCCAGACCATGTGTTATTTTCAGGGATTGTATTAATTCCAGAACATGTATTATTTTCTGCGTCTGTATTAATTCCAGACCATGTGTTATTTTCAGTGTCTGTATTAATTCCAGACCATGTATTAGTTTCATGGTCTGTATTAATTCCAGACCATTTGTTAGATTCAGTGTCTGTATTAATTCCAGGCTTTGTATTACTTTCAGGGTGTTTTTTAATTCCAGACTATGTTCTGGTTTCAGGGTCTGTATTAATTCCAGACCATGTGTTAGTTTCAGGGTCTTTCTTAATTCCAGACCATGTGTTAAGTACAGTGTCTGTATTAATTCCAGACCATGTGTTTTATTCAGGGTTTGTATTAATTCCAGAACATGTATTATTTTCAGGGTCTCTATTAATTCCAGACCATGTGTCAGTTTCAGTGTCTGTATTAATTCCAGACCATGTATTAGTTTCATTGTCAATATTAATTCCAGACCATGTATTAGTTTCAGGGTCCGTATTAATTCCAGGTCGTGTGTTAGTTTCAGGTCTGTATTAATTCCAGACCATGTGCTAGATTCAGGGTCTGTATTAATTCCGGACCATATTAATTCCAGACCATGTGTTAGTTTCAGGGTCTGTATTAATTCCAGACCATTTGTTAGTTACAGGGTCTGTATTAATTCCAGACCATGTGTTATTTTCAGGGATTGTATTAATTCCAGAACATGTATTATTTTCTGCGTCTGTATTAATTCCAGACCATGTGTTATTTTCAGTGTCTGTATTAATTCCAGACCATGTATTAGTTTCATGGTCTGTATTAATTCCAGACCATTTGTTAGATTCAGTGTCTGTATTAATTCCAGGCTTTGTATTACTTTCAGGGTGTTTTTTAATTCCAGACTATGTTCTGGTTTCAGGGTCTGTATTAATTCCAGACCATGTGTTAGTTTCAGGGTCTTTCTTAATTCCAGACCATGTGTTAAGTACAGTGTCTGTATTAATTCCAGACCATGTGTTTTATTCAGGGTTTGTATTAATTCCAGAACATGTATTATTTTCAGGGTCTCTATTAATTCCAGACCATGTGTCAGTTTCAGTGTCTGTATTAATTCCAGACCATGTATTAGTTTCATTGTCAATATTAATTCCAGACCATGTATTAGTTTCAGGGTCCGTATTAATTCCAGGTCGTGTGTTAGTTTCAGGTCTGTATTAATTCCAGACCATGTGCTAGATTCAGGGTCTGTATTAATTCCGGACCATATTAATTCCAGACCATGTATTAGTTTCAGGTCTGTATTAATTCCTAACCATGTGTTAGTTACAGGGTCTGTATTAATTCGAGACCATGTGTTTGTTTCAGGGTCTGTATTAATTCCAGACGATGTGTGAGTTTCAGGTTCTGTCTTAATTCCAGACCATAATAATTCCTGAACATGTATTAGTTTCAGGGTCTGTATTAATTGCAGACCATGCATTAGTTTCAGGGTTTGTATTAATTCCAGTTCATGTGTTTGTTTTTGGGTCTGTATTAATTCCAGACCATGTGCTAGTTTCAGGGTATGTACTAATTCCAGACAATATCAAAACCAGACCATGTAATAGTTTCAGGGCTTGTATTAATTCCTGGTCATGTGTTAGTTTCAGGGTCTGTATTAATTCGAGACCATGTGTTAGTTTCAGGGCTTTATTAATTCCAGACGATGTGTGAGTTTTAGGGTCTGTCTTAGTTCCAGACCATAATAATTCCTGAATGTGTATTAGTTTCAGAGTCTGTATTAATTCCAGACCATGTGTTTGTTTCAGGGTCTGTATTAATTCCAGACCAGGTGTTAGATTCAGGGTTTGTATTAATTCCAGAACATGTATTATTTTCAAGGTCTGTATTAGTTCCAGACCATGTGTTAGTTTCAGTGTCTCTATAATTCCAGATCATGTATTAGTTTCATGGTCTGTATTAATTCCAGACCATGTATTAGCTTCAGGGTCTGTATTAATTCCAGGTCATGTGTTAGTTTCATGTTCTGTATTAATTCCAGACCATGTGCTAGTTTCAGGGTCTGTATTAATTCCAGACCAAATTAATTCCAGACCATGTATTAGTTTCAGGGTCTGTATTAATTCCTCACCATGTGTTAGTTACAGGGTCTGTATTAATTCGAGACCATGTGTTTGTTTCAGGGTCTGTATTAATTCCAGATGATGTGTGAGTTTCAGGGTCTGTCTTAATTCCAGACCAAAATAATTCTTGAACGTGTATTAGTTTCAGGGTCTGTATTAATTCCAGACTATGTGTTAGTTTCAGGGTCTGTATTAATTCCAGATGATGTTTGAGTTTCAGGGTCTGTCTTAATTCCAGACCATAATAATTCTTGAACATGTATTAGTTTCAGGGTCTGTATTAATTCCAGACCATGTGTTAGTTTCAGGGTCTGTATTAATTCCAGACCATGTGTTAGTTTCAGGGTCTGTATTAATTCCAGACCATTTGTTAGTTACAGGGTCTGTATTAATTCCAGACCATGTGTTATTTTCAGGGATTGTATTAATTCCAGAACATGTATTATTTTCTGCGTCTGTATTAATTCCAGACCATGTGTTATTTTCAGTGTCTGTATTAATTCCAGACCATGTATTAGTTTCATGGTCTGTATTAATTCCAGACCATTTGTTAGATTCAGTGTCTGTATTAATTCCAGGCTTTGTATTACTTTCAGGGTGTTTTTTAATTCCAGACTATGTTCTGGTTTCAGGGTCTGTATTAATTCCAGACCATGTGTTAGTTTCAGGGTCTTTCTTAATTCCAGACCATGTGTTAAGTACAGTGTCTGTATTAATTCCAGACCATGTGTTTTATTCAGGGTTTGTATTAATTCCAGAACATGTATTATTTTCAGGGTCTCTATTAATTCCAGACCATGTGTCAGTTTCAGTGTCTGTATTAATTCCAGACCATGTATTAGTTTCATTGTCAATATTAATTCCAGACCATGTATTAGTTTCAGGGTCCGTATTAATTCCAGGTCGTGTGTTAGTTTCAGGTCTGTATTAATTCCAGACCATGTGCTAGATTCAGGGTCTGTATTAATTCCGGACCATATTAATTCCAGACCATGTATTAGTTTCAGGTCTGTATTAATTCCTAACCATGTGTTAGTTACAGGGTCTGTATTAATTCGAGACCATGTGTTTGTTTCAGGGTCTGTATTAATTCCAGACGATGTGTGAGTTTCAGGTTCTGTCTTAATTCCAGACCATAATAATTCCTGAACATGTATTAGTTTCAGGGTCTGTATTAATTGCAGACCATGCATTAGTTTCAGGGTTTGTATTAATTCCAGTTCATGTGTTTGTTTTTGGGTCTGTATTAATTCCAGACCATGTGCTAGTTTCAGTGTATGTATTAATTCCAGACAATGTCAATTCCAGACCATGTAATAGTTTCAGGGTCTGTATTAATTCCTGACCATGTGTTAGGTTCAGGGTCTGTATTAATTCGAGACAATGTGTTACTTTCAGGGCTTTATTAATTCCAGACGATGTGTGAGTTTCAGGGTCTGTCTTAATTCCAGACCATAATAATTGCTGAATGTGTATTAGTTTCAGGGTCTGTATTAATTCCAGACCATGTGTTTGTTTCAGGGTCTGTATTAATTCCAGACCAGGTGTTAGATTCAGGGTCTGTATTAATTCCAGGCCTTGTATTAGTTTCAGGGACTGTATTAATTCCGGACCATGTGTTAGTTTCAGGGTCAGTATTTATTCCAGACCATGTGTTAGTTACAGGGTCTGTATTAATTTCAGACCATGTGTTATTTTCAGGGTTTGTATTAATTCCAGAACATGTATTATTTTCAGGGTCTGTATTAGTTCCAGACAATGTGTTCGTTTCAGTGTCTGTATAATTCCAGATCATGTATTAGTTTCTTGGTCTGTATTAATTCCAGACCATGTATTAGCTTCAGGCTCTGTATTAATTCCAGGTCATGTGTTAGTTTCATGTTCTGTATTAATTCCAGACCATGTGCTAGTTTCAGGGTCTGTATTAATTCCAGACCATATTAATTCCAGACCATGTATTAGTTTCAGGGTCTGTATTAATTCCTCACCATGTGTTAGTTAAAAGGGTCTGTATTAATTCGAGACCATGTGTTTGTTTCAGGGTCTGTATTAAATCCAGATGATGTGTGAGTTTAAGGGTCTGTCTTAATTCCAGACCATAATAATTCTTGAACGTGTATTAGTTTCAGGGTTTTTATTAATTCCAGGTCATGTGTTAGTTTCAGGGTCTGTATTAATTCCAGACCATGAGCTAGTTTCAGGGTCTGTATTAATTCCAGACAATATCAATTCCAGACCATGTAATAGTTTCAGTGTCTGTATTAATTGCTGACCATGTGTTAGTTTTAAGGTCTGTATTAATTCGAGACCATGTGTTAGTTTCAGGGTCTGTATTAATTCCAGACGATGTGTGAGTTTCAGGGTCTGTCTTAATTCCAGACCATAATAATTCCTGAACGTGTATTTGTTTCAGGGTCTGTATTAATTCCAGACCATGTGTTAGTTTCAGGGTCTGTATTAATTCCAGACCATGTGTTAGTTACAGGGTCTGTATTAATTCCAGACAATTGTGTTATTTTCAGGGTTTGTATTAATTCCAGAACATGTATTATTTTCAGGGTCTGTTTTAATTCCAGACCATATTAATTCCAGACCATGTATTAGTTTCAGGGTCTGTATTAATTCCTCACCATGTGTTAGTTACAGGGTCTGTATTAATTCGAGACCATGTGTTTGTTTCAGGGTCTGTATTAATTCCAGACAATGTGTGAGTTTCAGGGTCTGTCTTAATTCCAGACCATAATAATTCCTGAACATGTATTAGTTTCAGGGTCTTTATTAATTGCAGACCATGCATTAGTTTCAGGGTTTGTATTAATTCCAGGTCATGTGTTAGTTTCAGGGTCTGTATTAATTCCAGACCATGTTTTAGTTTCAGGGTATGTATTAATTCCAGACAATATCAATTCCAGACCATGTAATAGTTTCAGGGTCTGTATTAATTCCTGACCATGTGTTAGGTTCAGGGTCTGTATTAATTCGAGACCATGTGTTAGTTTCAGGGCTTTATTAATTCCAGACGATGTGTGAGTTTCAGGGTCTGTCTTAATTCCAGACCATAATAATTCCTGAATGTGTATTAGGTTCAGGGTCTGTATTAATTCCAGACCATGTGTTTGTTTCAGGGTCTGTATTAATTCCAGACCAGGTGTTAGATTCAGGGTCTGTATTAATTTCAGACCATGTGTTATTTTCAGGGTTTGTATTAATTCCAGACCATGTATTAGCTTCAGGGTCTGTATTAATTCCAGGTCATGTGTTAGTTTCATGTTCTGTATTAATTCCAGACCATGTGCTAGTTTCAGGGTCTGTATTAATTCCAGACCATATTAATTCCAGACCATGTAATAGTTTCAGGGTCTGTATTAATTCCTGACCATGTGTTAGGTTCAGGGTCTGTATTAATTCGAGACAATGTGTTAGTTTCAGGGCTTTATTAATTCCAGACGATGTGTGAGTTTCAGGGTCTGTCTTAATTCCAGACCATAATAATTCCTGAACGTGTATTAGTTTCAGGGACTGTATTAATTCCGGACCATGTGTTAGTTTCAGGGTCAGTATTTATTCCAGACCATGTGTTAGTTACAGGGTCTGTATTAATTTCAGACCATGTGTTATTTTCAGGGTTTGTATTAATTCCAGAACATGTATTATTTTCAGGGTCTGTATTAGTTCCAGACAATGTGTTCGTTTCAGTGTCTGTATAATTCCAGATCATGTATTAGTTTCTTGGTCTGTATTAATTCCAGACCATGTATTAGCTTCAGGCTCTGTATTAATTCCAGGTCATGTGTTAGTTTCATGTTCTGTATTAATTCCAGACCATGTGCTAGTTTCAGGGTCTGTATTAATTCCAGACCATATTAATTCCAGACCATGTATTAGTTTCAGGGTCTGTATTAATTCCTCACCATGTGTTAGTTAAAAGGGTCTGTATTAATTCGAGACCATGTGTTTGTTTCAGGGTCTGTATTAAATCCAGATGATGTGTGAGTTTAAGGGTCTGTCTTAATTCCAGACCATAATAATTCTTGAACGTGTATTAGTTTCAGGGTTTTTATTAATTCCAGGTCATGTGTTAGTTTCAGGGTCTGTATTAATTCCAGACCATGAGCTAGTTTCAGGGTCTGTATTAATTCCAGACAATATCAATTCCAGACCATGTAATAGTTTCAGTGTCTGTATTAATTGCTGACCATGTGTTAGTTTTAAGGTCTGTATTAATTCGAGACCATGTGTTAGTTTCAGGGTCTGTATTAATTCCAGACGATGTGTGAGTTTCAGGGTCTGTCTTAATTCCAGACCATAATAATTCCTGAACGTGTATTTTTTTCAGGGTCTGTATTAATTCCAGACCATGTGTTAGTTTCAGGGTCTGTATTAATTCCAGACCATGTGTTAGTTACAGGGTCTGTATTAATTCCAGACAATTGTGTTATTTTCAGGGTTTGTATTAATTCCAGAACATGTATTATTTTCAGGGTCTGTTTTAATTCCAGACCATATTAATTCCAGACCATGTATTAGTTTCAGGGTCTGTATTAATTCCTCACCATGTGTTAGTTACAGGGTCTGTATTAATTCGAGACCATGTGTTTGTTTCAGGTTCTGTATTAATTCCAGACGATGTGTGAGTTTCAGGGTCTGTCTTAATTCCAGACCATAATAATTCCTGAACATGTATTAGTTTCAGGGTCTTTATTAATTGCAGACCATGCATTAGTTTCAGGGTTTGTATTAATTCCAGGTCATGTGTTAGTTTCAGGGTCTGTATTAATTCCAGACCATGTTTTAGTTTCAGGGTATGTATTAATTCCAGACAATATCAATTCCAGACCATGTAATAGTTTCAGGGTCTGTATTAATTCCTGACCATGTGTTAGGTTCAGGGTCTGTATTAATTCGAGACCATGTGTTAGTTTCAGGGCTTTATTAATTCCAGACGATGTGTGAGTTTCAGGGTCTGTCTTAATTCCAGACCATAATAATTCCTGAATGTGTATTAGGTTCAGGGTCTGTATTAATTCCAGACCATGTGTTTGTTTCAGGGTCTGTATTAATTCCAGACCAGGTGTTAGATTCAGGGTCTGTATTAATTTCAGACCATGTGTTATTTTCAGGGTTTGTATTAATTCCAGACCATGTATTAGCTTCAGGGTCTGTATTAATTCCAGGTCATGTGTTAGTTTCATGTTCTGTATTAATTCCAGACCATGTGCTAGTTTCAGGGTCTGTATTAATTCCAGACCATATTAATTCCAGGCCTTGTATTAGTTTCAGGTTCTGTATTAATTCCTCACCATGTGTTAGTTACAGGGTCTGTATTAATTCGAGACCATGTGTTTGTTTCAGGGTCTGCATTAATTCCAGATGATGTGTGAGTTTCAGGGTCTGTCTTAATTCCAGACCATAATAATTCTTGAACGTGTATTAGTTTCAGGGTTTTTATTAATTCCAGGTCATGTGTTAGTTTCAGGGTCTGTATTAATTCCAGACCATGTGCTAATTTCAGGGTCTGTATTAATTCCAGACGATGTGTGAGTTTCAGGGTCTGTCGTAATTCCAGACCATAATAATTCCTGAACGTGTATTAGTTTCAGGGTCTGTATTAATTCCAGACCATGTGTTAGTTTCAGGGTCTGTATTAATTCCAGACCATGTTTTAGTTACAGGGTCTGTATTAATTCCAGACAATTGTGTTATTTTCAGGGTTTGTATTAATTCCAGAACATGTATTATTTTCAGGGTCTGTTTTAATTCCAGACCATGTGTTAGTTTCAATGTCTGTATTAATTCCAGACCATGTGTTAGTTTCAGGTTCTGTATTAATTCCAGGTCATGTGTTAGTTTCAGGGACTGTATTAATTCCAGACCATATGCTAGTTTCAGGGTCTGTATTAATTCCCGACCATATTAATTCTAGACCATGTATTAGTTTCAGGGTCTGTATTTATTCCTGACCATGTGTTAGTTACAGGGTCTGTATTAATTCGAGACCATGTGTTTGTTTCAGGGTCTGTATTTATTCCAGACGATGTGTGTGTTTCAGGGTCTGTCTTAATTCCAGACCATAATAATTCCTGAACGTGTATTAGTTTCAGGGTCTGTATTAATTCCAGACAATGTGTTAGTTTCAGGGTCTGTATTAATTCCAGACCATGGTTTAGTTTCAGGGTCTTTATTAATTCCAGGCCTTGTATTAGTTTCAGCGTCTGTATTAATTCCAGACTATGTGTTAGTTTCAGTATCTGCATTAATTCCAGACCATGTGTTAGTTTCAGGGTCGGTATTTATTCCAGACCATGTGTTAGTTACAGGGTCTGTATTAATTCCAAACCATGTGTTATTTTCATGTTCTATATTAATTCCTGAACATGTATTATTTTAAGGGTCTCTATAAATTCCAGACCATGTGTTAGTTTCAGTGTCTGTATTAATTCCAGACCATGTATTATTTTCATGGTCTGTATTAATTCCAGACCATTTTTTTAGTTTCATGGTCTGTATATATCCAGGTCATGTGTTAGTTTCAGGGTCTGTATTAATTCCAGTCCATGTGCTAGATTCAGGGTCTGTATTAATTCAAGACCATATTAATTCCAGACCATGTATTAGTTTCAGGGTCTGTATTAATTCCTGACCATGTGTTAGTTTCAGGGACTGTATTAATTCAAGACCATGTGTTAGTTTCAGGGTTTGTATTAATTCCAGACGATATGTGAGTTTCAGGGTCTGTCTTAATTCCAGACCATTATAATTCCTGAACGTGTATTAGTTTCAGGGTTTTTATTAATTCCAGACGATGTGTGAGTTTCAGGGTCTGTCTTAATTGCAGAAAATTATAATTCCTGAACGTGTATTAGTTTCTTGGTCTGTATTAATTCCAGACCATGTGTTACTTTCAGGGTCTGTATTAATTCCAGACCATGTGTTAGATTCAGGGTCTGTATTAATTCCAGACCTTGTATTAGTTTCAGGGTCCGTATTTATTCCAGACCTTGTGTTAGTTAAAGAGTCTGTATTAATTCAAGACCATGTGTTATTTTCAGGGTTTGTATTAATTCCAGAACATGTATTATTTTCAGGGTCTGTATTAATTCCAGACCATGTGTTAGTTACAGTTTCTGTATTAATTCCAGATCATGTATTAGTTTCATGGTCTGTACTAATTCCAGACCTTGTATTAGCTTCAGGGTCTGTATTAATACCAGGTCATGCGTTAGTTTCAGGGTCTGTATTAATTCCAGACCATGTGCTAGTTTCATGGTCTGTATTAATTAAAGACCATATTATTTCCAGACCATGTATTAGTTTAAGGGTCTGTATTAATTCCTGACCATATGTTAGTTACAGGGTCTGTGTTAATACGAGACCATGTGTTTGTTTCAGGGTCTGTATTAATTCCTGACGATGTGTGAGTTTCAGGGTCTGTCTTAATTCCAGAACATAATAATTCCTGATGGTTTATTAGTTTCAGGGTCTGTATTAAATCCAGGTCATGTGTTAGTTTCAGGGTCTGTATTAATTCCAGACCATGTTTTATTTTCAGGGTCTGTATTAAATCCAGACCATATCAATTCCAGACCATGTAATAGTTTCAGGGTCTGTATTAATTCCAGACCATGTGTTAGTTTCAGGGCCTGTATTAATTCGAGACCATGGGCTAGTGTCAGGGTCTGTATTAATTCCAGACGATGTGTGAGTTTCAGGGTCTGTCTTAATTCCAGAGCATAATAATTCCTGAATGTGTATTAGTTTCAGGGTCTGTAATAATTCCAGACCATGTGTAAGTTTCAGGGTCTGTATTAATTCCAGACCATGTGTTAGATTCAGGGTCCGTATTAATTCCAGGCCTTGTATTACTTTCAGGGTCTGTATTAATTCCAGTCTATGTGCTGGTTTCAGGGTCTGTATTAATTACAGACCATGTGTTAGTTTCAGGTTCTGTATTAATTCCAGACCATGTGTTAGTTACAGGGTCTGTATTAATTCCAGACCATGTGTTATTTTCAGGGTTTGTATTAATTCCAGAACATGTATTATTTTCAGTGTCTGTATTAATTCCTGACCATGTGTTAGTTACAGGTTCTGTATTAATTCGAGACAATGTGTTTGATTCAGGGTCTGTATTAATTCCAGACGATGTGTGAGTTTCAGGGTCTGTATTAATTCCAGGTCATGTGTTAGTTTCAGGGTCTGTATTAATTCCGGACCATGTATTAGTTTCAGGGTCTGTATTAATACCAGGTCATGTGTTAGTTTCAGGGTCTGTATTAATTCCAGACCATGTGCTAGTTTCATGGTCTGTATTAATTAAAGACCATATTATTTCCAGACCATGTATTAGTTTTAGGGTCTGTATTAATTCCTGACCATATGTTAGTTACAGGGTCTCTGTTAATACGAGACCATGTGTTTGTTTCAGGGTCTGTATTAATTCCGGACCATGTGTGAGTTTCAGGGTCTGTCTTAATTCCAGAACATAATAATTCCTGAAGGTGTATTAATTTCAGGGTCTGTATTAAATCCAGGTCGTGTGTTAGTTTCAGGGTCTGTATTAATTCCAGACCATGTTTTAGTTTCAGGGTCTGTATTAAATCCAGACCATATCAATTCCAGACCATGTAATAGTTTCAGGGTCTGTATTAATTCCAGACCATGTGTTAGTTTCAGGGTCTGTATTAATTCGAAACCATGTGCTAGTTTCAGGGTCTGTATTAATTCCAGACGATGTGTGAGATTCAGGTTCTGTCTTAATTCCAGACCATAATAATTCCTGAATGTGTATTAGTTTCAGGGTCTGTAATAATTCCAGACCATGTGTAAGTTTCAGGGTCTGTATTAATTCCAGACCATTTGTTAGATTCAGGGTCCGTATTAATTCCAGGCCTTGTATTGCTTTCAGGGTCTGTATTAATTCCAGTCTATGTGCTGGTTTCAGGGTCTGTATTAATTCCAGACCATGTGTTAGTTTCAGGTTCTGTATTAATTCCAGACCATGTGTTATTTTCAGGGTTTGTATTAATTCCAGAACATGTATTATTTTCAGTGTCTGTATTAATTCCTGACCATGTGTTAGTTACAGGTTCTGTATTAATTCGAGACAATGTGTTTGATTCAGGTTCTGTATTAATTCCAGACGATGTGTGAGTTTCAGGGTCTGTCTAAGTTCCAGACAATAATAATTCCTGAACGTGTATTAGTTTCAGGGCCTGTATTAATTCCAGTCCATGTATTAGTTTCAGGGTCTGTATTAATTCAAGGTCATGTGTTAGTTTCAGGGTCTGTATTGATTCCAGACCATGTGCTAGTTTCAGGGTCTGTATTAATTCCAGACCATATCATTTCCTGACCATGTGTTATTTTCAGGTCTGTATTAATTCCTGACCATGTATTAGTTACACGGTCTGTATTAATTCCAGACCAGGTGTTAGTTTCAGGGTCTGTATTAATTCGAGACCATGTGCTAGTTTCAGGGTCTGTATTAATTCCAGACGATGTGTGAGTTTCAGGGTCTGTCTTAATTCCAGACCATAATAATTCCTGAATGTGTATTAGTTTCAGGGTCTGTAATAATTCCAGACCATGTGTAAGTTTCAGGGTCTGTATTAATTCCAGACCATGTGTTAGATTCAGGGTCCGTATTAATTCCAGGCCTTGTATTAGTTTCAGGGTCTGTATTAATTCCAGTCTATGTGCTGGTTTCAGAGTCTGTATTAATTCCAGACCATGTGTTAGTTTCAGGGTCTGTATTAATTCCAGACCATGTGTTAGTTACAGGGTCTGTATTAATTCCAGACCATGTGTTATTTTCAGGGTTTGTATTAATTCCAGAATCTGTATTATTTTCAGTGTCTGTATTAATTCCTGACCATGTGTTAGTTACAGGTTCTGTATTAATTCGAGACAATGTGTTTGATTCAGGGTCTGTATTAATTCCAGACGATGTGTGAGTTTCAGGGTCTGTCTAAGTTCCAGACCATAATAATTCCTGAACGTGTATTAGTTTCAGGGTCTGTATTAATTCCAGACCATGTATTAGTTTCAGGGTCTGTATTAATTCCAGGTCATGTGTTAGTTTCAGGGTCTGTATTAATTCCAGACCATGTGCTAGTTTCAGGGTCTGTATTAATTCCAGACCATATCATTTCCAGACCATGTGTTATTTTCAGGTCTGTATTAATTCCTGACCATGTGTTAGTTTCAGGGTCTGTATTAATTCGAGACCATGTGTTAGTTTCAGGGTCTGTATTAATTTCAGACGATTTGTGAGTTTCAGGGTCTGTCTTAATTCCAGACCATAATAATTCTTGAATGTGTATTAGTTTCAGGGTCTGTAATAATTCCAGACGATGTGTAAGTTTCAGGGTCTTTCTTAATTCCAGACCATGTGTAAGATTCAGGGTCTGTATTAATTCCAGGCCTTGTATTAGTTTCAGGGTCTGTATTAATTCCAGGCCTTGTATTAGTTTCAGGGTGTGTATTAATTCCAGACTATGTGTTAGTTTCAGGGTCTGTATTAATTCCAGACCATGTGTTAGTTTCATGGTCTGTATTAATTCCAGACCATTTTCTGGTTACAGGGTCTGTATTAATTCCAGACCATGTGCTAGTTTCAGGGTCTGTATTAATTTCAGACCATATCACTTCCAGACCATGTGTTAGTTTCAGGGTTTGTATTAATTCCAGAACATGTATTATTTTCAGGGTCTGTATTAATTCCAGACCATGTGTTAGTTTCAGTGTCTGTATTAATTCCAGACCATGTATTAGTTTCATGGTCTGTATTAATTCCAGACCATGTATTAGCTTCAGGGTCTGTATTAATTCCAGGTCATGTGTTAGTTTCAGGGTCTGTATTAATTCCAGACCATGTGCTAGTTTTAGGGTCTGTATTACTTCCAGACCATATTAATTCCAGACCATGTATTAGTTTCAGGGTCTGTAATAATTCCTGACCATGTCTTAGTTAGAGGGTCTGTAATAATTCGAGACGCTTTGTTTGTTTCAGGGTCTGTATTAATTCCAGACCATGTGTGAGTTTCAGGGTCTGTCTTAATTCCAGACCATAATGATTCCTGAACGTGTATTAGTTTCAGGGTCTGTATTAATTCCAGGTCATGTGTTAGTTTCAGGGTCTGTATTAATTCCAGACCATGTGCCAGTTTTAGGGTCTGTATTAATTCCAGACCATATCAATTCCAGACCATGTAATAGTTTCAGGGTCTGTATTAATTCCTGACCATGTGTTAGTTTCAGGGTCTGTATTAATTCGAGACCATGTGTTAGTTTCAGGGTCTGTATTAATTCCAGACGATGTGTGAGTTTCAGAGTCTGTCTTAATTCCAGAGCATAATAATTCCTGAATGTGTATTAGCTTCAGGGTCTGTAATAATTCCAGACCATGTGTTAGTTTCAGGGTCTGTATTAATTCCAGACCATGTGTTAGATTCAGGGTCTGTATTAATTCCAGGCCTTGTATTAGTTTCAGGGTCTGTATTAATTCCAGACTATGTGTTAGTTTCAGGGTCTGTATTAATTCCAGACCATGTGTTAGTTTCAGGGTCTGTATTTATTCCAGACCATGTGTTTGTTACGGGGTCTGTATTAATTCCAGACCATGTGTTATTTTCAGGGTTTGTATTAATTCCAGAACATGTATTATTTTCAGGGTCTGTATTAATTCCAGACCATGTGTTAGTTTCAGTGTCTGTATTAATTCCAGACCATGTATTAGTTTCATGGTCTGTATTAATTCCAGACCATTTATTAGCTTCAGGGTCTGTATTAATTCCAGGTCATGTGTTAGTTTCAGGGTCTGTATTAATTCCAGACCATGTGCTAGTTTTAGGGTCTGTATTAATTCCAGACCATATTAATTCCAGACCATGTATTAGTTTCAGGGTCTGTATTAATTCCTGACCATGTCTTAGTTAGAGGGTGTGTATTAATTCGAGACCATGTGTTAGTTTCAGGGTCTGTATTAATTCCAGACGATGTGTGAGTTTCAGGGTCTGTCTAAATTCCAGACCATAATGATTCCTGAACGTGTATTAGTTTCAGGGTCTGTATTAATTCCAGGTCATGTGTTAGTTTCATGGTCTGTATTAATTCCAGACCATGTGCCAGTTTCAGGGTCTGTATTAATTCCAGACCATATCAATTCCAGACCATGTAATAGTTTCAGGGTCTGTATTAATTCCTGACCATTTGTTAGTTTCAGGGTCTGTATTAATTCGAGACCATGTTTAGTTTCAGGGTCTGTATTAATTCCAGACGATGTGTGAGTTTCAGAGTCTGTCTTAATTCCAGAGCATAATAATTCCTGAATGTGTATTAGCTTCAGGGTCTGTAATAATTCCAGACCATGTGTAAGTTTCAGGGTCTGTATTAATTCCAGACCATGTGTTAGATTCAGGGTCTGTATTAATTCCAGGCCTTGTATTACTTTGAGGGTCTGTATTAATTCCAGACTATGTGCTGGTTTCAGGGTCTGTATTAATTCCAGACCATGTGTTAGTTTCAGGGTCTGTATTAATTCCAGACCATGTGTTAGTTACAGGGTCTGTATTAATTCCAGACCATGTGTTATTTTCAGGGTTTGTATTAATTCCAGAACATGTATTATTTTCAGGGTCTGTATTAAATCCAGACCATGTGTTAGTTTCAGTGTCTGTATTAATTCCAGACCATGTATTAGTTTCATGGTCTTTATTAATTCCAGACCATGTATTAGCTTCAGGGTCTGTATTAATTCCAGGTCATGTGTTAGTTTCAGGGTCTGTATTAATTCCAGACCATGTGCTAGTTTTAGGGTCTGTATTAATTCCAGACCATATTAATTCCAGACCATGTATTAATTTCAGGGTCGGTATTAATTCCTGACCATGTCTTAGTTAGAGGTTCTGTATTAATTGGAGACCATGTGTTTGTTTCAGGGTCTGTATTAATTCCAGACGATGTGTGAGTTTCAGGGTCTGTCTTAATTCCAGACCATAATGATTCCTGAACGTGTATTAGTTTCAGGTTCTGTATTAATTCCAGGTCATGTGTTAGTTTCAGGTTCTGTATTAATTCCAGATCATGTGCCAGTTTCAGGGTCTGTATTAATTCCAGACCATATCAATTCCAGACCATGTAATAGTTTCAGGGTCTGTATTAATTCCTGACCATGTCTTAGTTTCAGGGTCTGTATTAATTCGAGACCATGTGTTAGTTTCAGGATCTGTATTAATTCCAGATGATGTGTGAGTTTCAGAGTCTGTCTTAATTCCAGAGCATAATAATTCCTGAATGTGTATTAGCTTCAGGGTCTGTAATAATTCCAGACCATGTGTAAGTTTCAGGGTCTGTATTAATTCCAGACCATGTGTTAGATTCAGGGTCTGTATTAATTCCAGGCCTTGTATTACTTTGAGGGTCTGTATTAATTCCACACTATGTGCTGGTTTCAGGGTCTGTATTAATTCCAGACTATGTGTTAGTTTCAGGGTTTCTATTAATTCCAGACCATGTGTTAGTTACAGGGTCTGTATGAATTCCTGACCATTTGTTAGTTACAGGGGCTGTATTAATTCGAGACCAAGTGTTTGTTTCAGGGCCTGTATTAATTTCAGATGATGTGTGAGTTTCAGGATCTGTCTTAATTCCGGACCATAATAATTCCTGAATGTGTATTAGTTTCAGGGTCTGTATTAATTCCAGAACATTTATTAGTTTCAGGGTCTGTATTAATTACAGGTCATGTGTTAGTTTCAGGGTCTGTTTTAATTCCAGACCATGTGCTAGTTTCAGGGTCTGTATTAATTCCAGACAATATCAATTCCAGACCATGTAATAGTTTCAGGGTCTGTATTAATTCCTGACCATGTGTTAGTTTCAGGTTCTGTATTAATTCGAGACCATGTGTTAGTTTCAGGGTCTGTGTTAATTCCAGAAGATGTGTCAGTTTCAGGGTCTGACTTAATTCCAGACCATAATAATTCCTGAACGTTTATTAGTTTCAGGGACTGTATTAATTCCAGACCATGTGTTTGTTTCAGGGTTTGTATTAATTCCAGACCATGTGTTAGATTCAGGGTCTGTATTAATTCCAGGCCTTGTATTAATTTCAGGGTCTGTATTAATTCCAGACTATGTGTTAGTTTCAGGGTCTGTATTAATTCCAGACCATCTGTTAGCTTCAGGGTCTGTATTAATTCCAGACCATGTGTTAGTTTCAGGGTCTGTATTAATTCCAGACCATGTGTTATTTTCAGGGTTTGTATTAATTCCAGAACATGTATTATTTTCATGGTCTGTATTAATTCCAGACCATGTGTTAGTTTCAGTGTCTGTATTAATTCCAGACCATGTATTAGTTTCATGGTCTTTATTAATTCCCGACCATGTATTAGCTTCAGGGTCTGTATTGATTCCAGGTCATGTGTTAGTTTCAGGGTCTGTATTAATTCCAGACCATATTAATTCCAGACCATGTATTAGTTTCAGGGTCTGTATTAATTCGGGACCATGTGTTTGTTTCGGGGTCTGTATTAATTCCAGATGATTCTGAGTTTCAGGTTCTTTCTTAATTCCAGACCATAATAATTCCTGAATGTGTATTAGTTTCAGGGTCTGTATTAGTTCCAGGCCATGTGTTAGTTTCAGGGTCTGTATTAATTCCAGACCATGTGCTAGTTTCAGGGTCTGTATTAATTCCAGACCATGTAATAGTTTCAGGGTCTGTATTTATTCCAGACCATGTATTAGTTTCAGGGTCTGTATTACTTCCAGACCCTGTGCTAGATTCAAGGTCTGTATTAATTCCAGAGCATATTAATTCCAGACCATGTATTAGTTTCAGGTCTGTATTAATTCCTGACCATGTATTAGTTTCAGGGCCTGTATTAATTCGAGACCATGGGCTAGTGTCAGGGTCTGTATTAATTCCAGACGATGTGTGAGTTTCAGGGTCTGTCTTAATTCCAGAGCATAATAATTCCTGAATGTGTATTAGTTTCAGGGTCTGTAATAATTCCAGACCATGTGTAAGTTTCAGGGTCTGTATTAATTCCAGACCATGTGTTAGATTCAGGGTCCGTATTAATTCCAGGCCTTGTATTACTTTCAGGGTCTGTATTAATTCCAGTCTATGTGCTGGTTTCAGGGTCTGTATTAATTACAGACCATGTGTTAGTTTCAGGTTCTGTATTAATTCCAGACCATGTGTTAGTTACAGGGTCTGTATTAATTCCAGACCATGTGTTATTTTCAGGGTTTGTATTAATTCCAGAACATGTATTATTTTCAGTGTCTGTATTAATTCCTGACCATGTGTTAGTTACAGGTTCTGTATTAATTCGAGACAATGTGTTTGATTCAGGGTCTGTATTAATTCCAGACGATGTGTGAGTTTCAGGGTCTGTATTAATTCCAGGTCATGTGTTAGTTTCAGGGTCTGTATTAATTCCGGACCATGTATTAGTTTCAGGGTCTGTATTAATACCAGGTCATGTGTTAGTTTCAGGGTCTGTATTAATTCCAGACCATGTGCTAGTTTCATGGTCTGTATTAATTAAAGACCATATTGTTTCCAGACCATGTATTAGTTTTAGGGTCTGTATTAATTCCTGACCATATGTTAGTTACAGGGTCTCTGTTAATACGAGACCATGTGTTTGTTTCAGGGTCTGTATTAATTCCGGACCATGTGTGAGTTTCAGGGTCTGTCTTAATTCCAGAACATAATAATTCCTGAAGGTGTATTAATTTCAGGGTCTGTATTAAATCCAGGTCGTGTGTTAGTTTCAGGGTCTGTATTAATTCCAGACCATGTTTTAGTTTCAGGGTCTGTATTAAATCCAGACCATATCAATTCCAGACCATGTAATAGTTTCAGGGTCTGTATTAATTCCAGACCATGTGTTAGTTTCAGGGTCTGTATTAATTCGAAACCATGTGCTAGTTTCAGGGTCTGTATTAATTCCAGACGATGTGTGAGATTCAGGTTCTGTCTTAATTCCAGACCATAATAATTCCTGAATGTGTATTAGTTTCAGGGTCTGTAATATTTCCAGACCATGTGTAAGTTTCAGGGTCTGTATTAATTCCAGACCATTTGTTAGATTCAGGGTCCGTATTAATTCCAGGCCTTGTATTGCTTTCAGGGTCTGTATTAATTCCAGTCTATGTGCTGGTTTCAGGGTCTGTATTAATTCCAGACCATGTGTTAGTTTCAGGTTCTGTATTAATTCCAGACCATGTGTTATTTTCAGGGTTTGTATTAATTCCAGAACATGTATTATTTTCAGTGTCTGTATTAATTCCTGACCATGTGTTAGTTACAGGTTCTGTATTAATTCGAGACAATGTGTTTGATTCAGGTTCTGTATTAATTCCAGACGATGTGTGAGTTTCAGGGTCTGTCTAAGTTCCAGACCATAATAATTCCTGAACGTGTATTAGTTTCAGGGCCTGTATTAATTCCAGTCCATGTATTAGTTTCAGGGTCTGTATTAATTCAAGGTCATGTGTTAGTTTCAGGGTCTGTATTGATTCCAGACCATGTGCTAGTTTCAGGGTCTGTATTAATTCCAGACCATATCATTTCCTGACCATGTGTTATTTTCAGGTCTGTATTAATTCCTGACCATGTATTAGTTACACGGTCTGTATTAATTCCAGACCAGGTGTTAGTTTCAGGGTCTGTATTAATTCGAGACCATGTGCTAGTTTCAGGGTCTGTATTAATTCCAGACGATGTGTGAGTTTCAGGGTCTGTCTTAATTCCAGACCATAATAATTCCTGAATGTGTATTAGTTTCAGGGTCTGTAATAATTCCAGACCATGTGTAAGTTTCAGGGTCTGTATTAATTCCAGACCATGTGTTAGATTCAGGGTCCGTATTAATTCCAGGCCTTGTATTAGTTTCAGGGTCTGTATTAATTCCAGTCTATGTGCTGGTTTCAGAGTCTGTATTAATTCCAGACCATGTGTTAGTTTCAGGGTCTGTATTAATTCCAGACCATGTGTTAGTTACAGGGTCTGTATTAATTCCAGACCATGTGTTATTTTCAGGGTTTGTATTAATTCCAGAATCTGTATTATTTTCAGTGTCTGTATTAATTCCTGACCATGTGTTAGTTACAGGTTCTGTATTAATTCGAGACAATGTGTTTGATTCAGGGTCTGTATTAATTCCAGACGATGTGTGAGTTTCAGGGTCTGTCTAAGTTCCAGACCATAATAATTCCTGAACGTGTATTAGTTTCAGGGTCTGTATTAATTCCAGACCATGTATTAGTTTCAGGGTCTGTATTAATTCCAGGTCATGTGTTAGTTTCAGGGTCTGTATTAATTCCAGACCATGTGCTAGTTTCAGGGTCTGTATTAATTCCAGACCATATCATTTCCAGACCATGTGTTATTTTCAGGTCTGTATTAATTCCTGACCATGTGTTAGTTTCAGGGTCTGTATTAATTCGAGACCATGTGTTAGTTTCAGGGTCTGTATTAATTTCAGACGATTTGTGAGTTTCAGGGTCTGTCTTAATTCCAGACCATAATAATTCTTGAATGTGTATTAGTTTCAGGGTCTGTAATAATTCCAGACGATGTGTAAGTTTCAGGGTCTTTCTTAATTCCAGACCATGTGTAAGATTCAGGGTCTGTATTAATTCCAGGCCTTGTATTAGTTTCAGGGTCTGTATTAATTCCAGGCCTTGTATTAGTTTCAGGGTGTGTATTAATTCCAGACTATGTGTTAGTTTCAGGGTCTGTATTAATTCCAGACCATGTGTTAGTTTCATGGTCTGTATTAATTCCAGACCATTTTCTGGTTACAGGGTCTGTATTAATTCCAGACCATGTGCTAGTTTCAGGGTCTGTATTAATTTCAGACCATATCACTTCCAGACCATGTGTTAGTTTCAGGGTTTGTATTAATTCCAGAACATGTATTATTTTCAGGGTCTGTATTAATTCCAGACCATGTGTTAGTTTCAGTGTCTGTATTAATTCCAGACCATGTATTAGTTTCATGGTCTGTATTAATTCCAGACCATGTATTAGCTTCAGGGTCTGTATTAATTCCAGGTCATGTGTTAGTTTCAGGGTCTGTATTAATTCCAGACCATGTGCTAGTTTTAGGGTCTGTATTACTTCCAGACCATATTAATTCCAGACCATGTTTTAGTTTCAGGGTCTGTAATAATTCCTGACCATGTCTTAGTTAGAGGGTCTGTAATAATTCGAGACGCTTTGTTTGTTTCAGGGTCTGTATTAATTCCAGACCATGTGTGAGTTTCAGGGTCTGTCTTAATTCCAGACCATAATGATTCCTGAACGTGTATTAGTTTCAGGGTCTGTATTAATTCCAGGTCATGTGTTAGTTTCAGGGTCTGTATTAATTCCAGACCATGTGCCAGTTTTAGGGTCTGTATTAATTCCAGACCATATCAATTCCAGACCATGTAATAGTTTCAGGGTCTGTATTAATTCCTGACCATGTGTTAGTTTCAGGGTCTGTATTAATTCAAGACCATGTGTTAGTTTCAGGGTCTGTATTAATTCCAGACGATGTGTGAGTTTCAGAGTCTGTCTTAATTCCAGAGCATAATAATTCCTGAATGTGTATTAGCTTCAGGGTCTGTAATAATTCCAGACCATGTGTAAGTTTCAGGGTCTGTATTAATTCCAGACCATGTGTTAGATTCAGGGTCTGTATTAATTCCAGGCCTTGTATTACTTTGAGGGTCTGTATTAATTCCAGACTATGTGCTAGTTTCAGGGTCTGTATTAATTTCAGACCATATCACTTCCAGACCATGTGTTAGTTTCAGGGTTTGTATTAATTCCAGAACATGTATTATTTTCAGGGTCTGTATTAATTCCAGACCATGTGTTAGTTTCAGTGTCTGTATTAATTCCAGACCATGTATTAGTTTCATGGTCTGTATTAATTCCAGACCATGTATTAGCTTCAGGGTCTGTATTAATTCCAGGTCATGTGTTAGTTTCAGGGTCTGTATTAATTCCAGACCATGTGCTAGTTTTAGGGTCTGTATTACTTCCAGACCATATTAATTCCAGACCATGTATTAGTTTCAGGGTCTGTAATAATTCCTGACCATGTCTTAGTTAGAGGGTCTGTAATAATTCGAGACGCTTTGTTTGTTTCAGGGTCTGTATTAATTCCAGACCATGTGTGAGTTTCAGGGTCTGTCTTAATTCCAGACCATAATGATTCCTGAACGTGTATTAGTTTCAGGGTCTGTATTAATTCCAGGTCATGTGTTAGTTTCAGGGTCTGTATTAATTCCTGACCATGTGTTAGTTTCAGGGTCTGTATTAATTCGAGACCATGTGTTAGTTTCAGGGTCTGTATTAATTCCAGACGATGTGTGAGTTTCAGAGTCTGTCTTAATTCCAGAGCATAATAATTCCTGAATGTGTATTAGCTTCAGGGTCTGTAATAATTCCAGACCATGTGTAAGTTTCAGGGTCTGTATTAATTCCAGACCATGTGTTAGATTCAGGGTCTGTATTAATTCCAGGCCTTGTATTACTTTGAGGGTCTGTATTAATTCCAGACTATGTGTTAGTTTCAGGGTCTGTATTAATTCCAGACCATGTGTTAGTTTCAGGGTCTGTATTTATTCCAGACCATGTGTTTGTTACGGGGTCTGTATTAATTCCAGACCATGTGTTATTTTCAGGGTTTGTATTAATTCCAGAACATGTATTATTTTCAGGGTCTGTATTAATTCCAGACCATGTGTTAGTTTCAGTGTCTGTATTAATTCCAGACCATGTATTAGTTTCATGGTCTGTATTAATTCCAGACCATTTATTAGCTTCAGGGTCTGTATTAATTCCAGGTCATGTGTTAGTTTCAGGGTCTGTATTAATTCCAGACCATGTGCTAGTTTTAGGGTCTGTATTAATTCCAGACCATATTAATTCCAGACCATGTATTAGTTTCAGGGTCTGTATTAATTCCTGACCATGTCTTAGTTAGAGGGTGTGTATTAATTCGAGACCATGTGTTAGTTTCAGGGTCTGTATTAATTCCAGACGATGTGTGAGTTTCAGGGTCTGTCTAAATTCCAGACCATAATGATTCCTGAACGTGTATTAGTTTCAGGGTCTGTATTAATTCCAGGTCATGTGTTAGTTTCATGGTCTGTATTAATTCCAGACCATGTGCCAGTTTCAGGGTCTGTATTAATTCCAGACCATATCAATTCCAGACCATGTAATAGTTTCAGGGTCTGTATTAATTCCTGACCATTTGTTAGTTTCAGGGTCTGTATTAATTCGAGACCATGTGTTAGTTTCAGGGTCTGTATTAATTCCAGACGATGTGTGAGTTTCAGAGTCTGTCTTAATTCCAGAGCATAATAATTCCTGAATGTGTATTAGCTTCAGGGTCTGTAATAATTCCAGACCATGTGTAAGTTTCAGGGTCTGTATTAATTCCAGACCATGTGTTAGATTCAGGGTCTGTATTAATTCCAGGCCTTGTATTACTTTGAGGGTCTGTATTAATTCCAGACTATGTGCTGGTTTCAGGGTCTGTATTAATTCCAGACCATGTGTTAGTTTCAGGGTCTGTATTAATTCCAGACCATGTGTTAGTTACAGGGTCTGTATTAATTCCAGACCATGTGTTATTTTCAGGGTTTGTATTAATTCCAGAACATGTATTATTTTCAGGGTCTGTATTAAATCCAGACCATGTGTTAGTTTCAGTGTCTGTATTAATTCCAGACCAAGTATTAGTTTCATGGTCTTTATTAATTCCAGACCATGTATTAGCTTCAGGGTCTGTATTAATTCCAGGTCATGTGTTAGTTTCAGGGTCCGTATTAATTCCAGACCATGTGCTAGTTTTAGGGTCTGTATTAATTCCAGACCATATTAATTCCAGACCATGTATTAATTTCAGGGTCGGTATTAATTCCTGACCATGTCTTAGTTAGAGGTTCTGTATTAATTGGAGACCATGTGTTTGTTTCAGGGTCTGTATTAATTCCAGACGATGTGTGAGTTTCAGGGTCTGTCTTAATTCCAGACCATAATGATTCCTGAACGTGTATTAGTTTCAGGTTCTGTATTAATTCCAGGTCATGTGTTAGTTTCAGGTTCTGTATTAATTCCAGATCATGTGCCAGTTTCAGGGTCTGTATTAATTCCAGACCATATCAATTCCAGACCATGTAATAGTTTCAGGGTCTGTATTAATTCCTGACCATGTCTTAGTTTCAGGGTCTGTATTAATTCGAGACCATGTGTTAGTTTCAGGATCTGTATTAATTCCAGATGATGTGTGAGTTTCAGAGTCTGTCTTAATTCCAGAGCATAATAATTCCTGAATGTGTATTAGCTTCAGGGTCTGTAATAATTCCAGACCATGTGTAAGTTTCAGGGTCTGTATTAATTCCAGACCATGTGTTAGATTCAGGGTCTGTATTAATTCCAGGCCTTGTATTACTTTGAGGGTCTGTATTAATTCCACACTATGTGCTGGTTTCAGGGTCTGTATTAATTCCAGACTATGTGTTAGTTTCAGGGTTTCTATTAATTCCAGACCATGTGTTAGTTACAGGGTCTGTATGAATTCCTGACCATTTGTTAGTTACAGGGGCTGTATTAATTCGAGACCAAGTGTTTGTTTCAGGGCCTGTATTAATTTCAGATGATGTGTGAGTTTCAGGATCTGTCTTAATTCCAGACCATAATAATTCCTGAATGTGTATTAGTTTCAGGGTCTGTATTAATTCCAGAACATTTATTAGTTTCAGGGTCTGTATTAATTACAGGTCATGTGTTAGTTTCAGGGTCTGTTTTAATTCCAGACCATGTGCTAGTTTCAGGGTCTGTATTAATTCCAGACAATATCAATTCCAGACCATGTAATAGTTTCAGGGTCTGTATTAATTCCTGACCATGTGTTAGTTTCAGGTTCTGTATTAATTCGAGACCATGTGTTAGTTTCAGGGTCTGTGTTAATTCCAGAAGATGTGTCAGTTTCAGGGTCTGACTTAATTCCAGACCATAATAATTCCTGAACGTTTATTAGTTTCAGGGACTGTATTAATTCCAGACCATGTGTTTGTTTCAGGGTTTGTATTAATTCCAGACCATGTGTTAGATTCAGGGTCTGTATTAATTCCAGGCCTTGTATTAATTTCAGGGTCTGTATTAATTCCAGACTATGTGTTAGTTTCAGGGTCTGTATTAATTCCAGACCATCTGTTAGCTTCAGGGTCTGTATTAATTCCAGACCATGTGTTAGTTTCAGGGTCTGTATTAATTCCAGACCATGTGTTATTTTCAGGGTTTGTATTAATTCCAGAACATGTATTATTTTCATGGTCTGTATTAATTCCAGACCATGTGTTAGTTTCAGTGTCTGTATTAATTCCAGACCATGTATTAGTTTCATGGTCTTTATTAATTCCCGACCATGTATTAGCTTCAGGGTCTGTATTGATTCCAGGTCATGTGTTAGTTTCAGGGTCTGTATTAATTCCAGACCATATTAATTCCAGACCATGTATTAGTTTCAGGGTCTGTATTAATTCGGGACCATGTGTTTGTTTCGGGGTCTGTATTAATTCCAGATGATTCTGAGTTTCAGGTTCTTTCTTAATTCCAGACCATAATAATTCCTGAATGTGTATTAGTTTCAGGGTCTGTATTAGTTCCAGGTCATGTGTTAGTTTCAGGGTCTGTATTAATTCCAGACCATGTGCTAGTTTCAGGGTCTGTATTAATTCCAGACCATGTAATAGTTTCAGGGTCTGTATTTATTCCAGACCATGTGTTAGTTTCAGGGTCTGTATTACTTCCAGACCCTGTGCTAGATTCAAGGTCTGTATTAATTCCAGAGCATATTAATTCCAGACCATGTATTAGTTTCAGGTCTGTATTAATTCCTGACCATGTATTAGTTACAGTTTCTGTATTAATTCGAGACCATGTGTTTGTTTCAGGGTCTGTATTAATTCCAGACGATGTGTGAGTTTCAGCGTCTGTCTTAATTCCAGACCATAATAATTCTGAACGTGTATTAGTTTCAGTTTCTGTATTAATTCCAGACCATGTATTATTTTCAGGGTCTTTATTAATTCCAGGTCATGTGTTAGTTTCAGTGTCTGTATTAATTCCAGACCATGTGCTCGTTTCAGGGTCTGTTTTAATTCCAGACAATATCAATTCCAGACCATGTAATAGTTTCAGGGTCTGTATTAATTCCTGACCATGTGTTAGTTTCAGGCTCTGTATTAATTCGAGACCATGTGTTAGTTTCAGGGTCTGTATTAATTCCAGACGATGATTGATTTGCAGGATCTGTCTTAATTCCAGTCCATAATAATTTCTGAACGTGTATTAGTTTCAGGTTCTGTATTAAATCCAGACCATATGTTGGTTTCAGGGTCTGTATTAATTCGAGACCATTGGTTAGATTCAGTGTCTGTATTAAGTCCAGGCCTTGTATTAGTTTCAGGGTCTGTATTAATTCCAGACTATGTGTTAGTTTCAGGGTCTGTATTAATTCCAGATCATGTGTTAGTTTCAGGGTCTGTATTTATTCCAGACCATGTGTTAGTTACAGGGTCTGAATTAATTTCAGACCATGTGTTATTTTCAGGGTTTGTATTAATTCCAGAACATGTATTATTTTCAGGGTCTGTATTAATTCCAGACCATGTGTTAGTTTCAGTATCTGCATTAATTCCAGACCATGTATTAGTTTCAGGGTCTGTATTAATTCCAGACCATGTATTAGCTTCAGGGTCTGTATTAATTCCAGGTCATGTGTTAGTTTCAGGGTCTGTATTAATTCCAGACCATGTGCTAGTTTCAGGGTCTATATTATTTCCAGACCATATTAATTCCAGACCATGTATTAGTTTCAGGGTCTGTATTAATTCCTGACCATGTGTTAGTTATAGGGTCTGTATTAATTCGAGACCATGTGTTTTTTTCAGGGATTGTATTAATTCCAGAACATGTATTATTTTCAGGGTCTATATTAATTCCAGACCATGTGTTAGTTTCAGTATCTGCATTAATTCCAGACCATGTATTAGTTTCATGGTCTGCATTAATTCCAGACCATGTATTAGCTTCAGGGTCTGTATTAATTTCAGGTCATGTGTTAGTTTCAGGGTCTGTATTAATTCCAGACCATGTGCTAGTTTCAGGGTCTGTATTAATTCCAGACCATATTAACTCCAGACCATGTATTAGTTTCAGGGTCTGTTTTAATTCCTGACCATGTGTTTGTTACAGGGTCTGTATTAATTCGAGACCATGTGTTTTTTTCAGGGTCTGTATTAATTCCAGACGATATGTGAGTTTCAGGGTCTGTCTTAATTCCAGACCATAATAATTCCAGAACATGTATTAGTTTCAGGGTCTGTATTAATTCCAGGTCATGTGTTAGTTTCAGGGTCTGTATTAATTCCAGATCATGTGCTAGTTTTAGGGTCTGTATTAATTCCAGACAATATCAATTCCAGACCATGTAATAGTTTCAGGGTCTTTATTCATTCCTGACCATGTGTTAGTTTCAGGGTCTGTATTAATTCGAGACCATGTGTTAGTTTCAGGGTCTGAATTACTTCCAGACGATGTGTGATTTTCAGGGTCTGTCTTAATTCCAGACCATAATATTCCTGAACGTGTATTAGTTTCAGGGACTGTATTAATTCCAGACCATGTGTTTGTTTCAGGGTCTGTATTAATTCCACACCATGTGTTAGATTCAGGGTCTGTATTAATTCGAAGCCTTGTTTTAGTTTCAGGGACTGTATTAATTCCAGACTATGTGTTAGTTTCAGGGTCTGTATTAATTCCAGACCATGTGTTAGTTTCATGGTCTGTATTTATTCCAGACCATGTGTTAGTTACAGGGTCTGTATTAATTCCAGACCATGTGTTATTTTCAGGGTTTGTATTAATTCCAGAACATGTATTATTTTCAGGGTCTGTATTAATTCCAAGCCCTGTGTTAGTTTCAGTGTCTGCAGTAATTCCAGACCATGTATAAGTTTCATGGTCTGTATTAATTCCAGGTCATGTGTTAGTTTCAGGGTCTGTATTAATTCCAGACCATGTGCTAGTTTCAGGGTCTGTATTAATTCCAGAACATATTAATTCCAGATTATGTATTAGTTTCAGGGTCTGTATTAATTCCTGAACATGTGTTAGTTACAGGGTCTGTATTAATTCGAGACCATGTGCTTGTTTCAGGGTCTGTATTAATTCCAGACGATGTGTGAGTTTCAGGGTCCGTCTTAATTCCAGAGCATAATAATTCCTGAACGTGCATTAGTTTCAGGTCTGTATTAATTCCAGGTCATGTGTTAGTTTCTGGGTCTGTATTAATTCCGCACCATGTGCTAGTTTCAGGGTCTGTATTAATTCCTGACCATGTGTTAGTTTCAGGGTCTCTCTTAATAACAGACCATATCAATTCCAGACCATGTATTAGTTTCAGGGTCTGTATTAATTCCAGACCATGTGTTAGTTTCAGGGTCTGTATTAATTCGAGACCATGTGTTAGTTTCAGGGTCTGTATTAATTCCAGACGATGTGTGAGTTTCAGGGTCTGTCTTAATTCCAGACCATAATAATTCCTGTTTGTGTATTAGTTTCAGGGTCTGTATTAATTCCAGACCATGTGTAAGTTTCAGGGTCTGTATTAATTCCAGACCATGTGTTAGATTCAGGGTCTGTATTAATTCCAGGCCTTGTATTACTTTAAGGGTCTGTATTAATTCCAGACAATGTGCTGGTTTCAGGGTCTGTATTAATTCCAGACCATGTGTTAGTTTCAGTGTCTGTATTAATTCCAGACCATGCGTTAGTTACAGGGTCTGTATTAATTCCAGACCATGTGTTATTTTCAGGATTTGTATTATTTCCAGAACATGTATTATTTTCAGGGTCTGTATTAATTCCAGACCATGTGTTATTTTCAGTGTCTGTATTAATTCCAGACCATGTATTAATTTCATAGTCTGTATTAATTCCAGACCATGTATTAGTTTCAGGTTCTGTATTAATTCCAGGTCATGTGTTAGTTTCAGGGTCTGTATTAATTCCAGACCATGTGCTAGATTCAGGGTCTGTATTAATTCCAGACCATATTAATTCCAGACCATGTATTAGTTTCAGGTGTGTATGAATTGATGACCATGTGTTAGTTACAGGGTCTGTAATAATTCGAGACCATGTGTTTGTTTCAGCGTCTTTATTAATTCCAGACGATGTGTGAGTTTCATGGTCTGTCTTAATTCTAGACCATAATAATAACTGAACGTGTATTAGTTTCAGGTTCTGTATTAATTCCAGACCATGTATTAGTTTCAGGGTCTGTATTAATTCCAGACTATGTGTTAGTTTCAGGGACTGTATTAATTCCAGACCATGTGTTAGTTTCAGGGTCTGTATTAATTCCAGACCATGTGTTAGTTTCAGGGTCTGTATTAATTCCAGACCATGTGTTATTTTCAGGGTTTGTATTAATTCCAGAACATGTATTATTTTCATGGTCTGTATTAATTCCAGACCATGTGTTAGTTTCAGTGTCTGTATTAATTCCAGACCATGTATTAGTTTCATGGTCTTTATTAATTCCCGACCATGTATTAGCTTCAGGGTCTGTATTGATTCCAGGTCATGTGTTAGTTTCAGGGTCTGTATTAATTCCAGACCATATTAATTCCAGACCATGTATTAGTTTCAGGGTCTGTATTAATTTGGGACCATGTGTTTGTTTCGGAGTCTGTATTAATTCCAGATGATTCTGAGTTTCAGGTTCTTTCTTAATTCCAGACCATAATAATTCCTGAATGTGTATTAGTTTCAGGGTCTGTATTAGTTCCAGGTCATGTGTTAGTTTCAGGGTCTGTATTAATTCCAGACCTTGTGCTAGTTTCAGGGTCTGTATTAATTCCAGACCATGTATTAGTTTCAGGGTCTGTATTTATTCCAGACCATGTATTAGTTTCAGGGTCTGTATTACTTCCAGACCCTGTGCTAGATTCAAGGTCTGTATTAATTCCAGAGCATATTAATTCCAGACCATGTATTAGTTTCAGGTCTGTATTAATTCCTGACCATGTATTAGTTACAGTTTCTGTATTAATTCGAGACCATGTGTTTGTTTCAGGGTCTGTATTAATTCCAGACGATGTGTGAGTTTCAGCGTCTGTCTTAATTCCAGACCGTAATAATTCTGAACGTGTATTAGTTTCAGTTTCTGTATTAATTCCAGACCATGTATTATTTTCAGGGTCTTTATTAATTCCAGGTCATGTGTTAGTTTCAGTGTCTGTATTAATTCCAGACCATGTGCTAGTTTCAGGGTCTGTATTAATTCCAGACCATATTAACTCCAGACCATGTATTAGTTTCAGGGTCTGTTTTAATTCCTGACCATGTGTTTGTTACAGGGTCTGTATTAATTCGAGACCATGTGTTTTTTTCAGGGTCTGTATTAATTCCAGACGATATGTGAGTTTCAGGGTCTGTCTTAATTCCAGACCATAATAATTCCAGAACATGTATTAGTTTCAGGGTCTGTATTAATTCCAGGTCATGTGTTAGTTTCAGGGTCTGTATTAATTCCAGATCATGTGCTAGTTTTAGGGTCTGTATTAATTCCAGACAATATCAATTCCAGACCATGTAATAGTTTCAGGGTCTTTATTCATTCCTGACCATGTGTTAGTTTCAGGGTCTGTATTAATTCGAGACCATGTGTTTTTTTCAGGGTCTGAATTACTTCCAGACGATGTGTGATTTTCAGGGTCTGTCTTAATTCCAGACCATAATAATTCCTGAACGTGTATTAGTTTCAGGGACTGTATTAATTCCAGACCATGTGTTTGTTTCAGGGTCTGTATTAATTCCAGACCATGTGTTAGATTCAGGGTCTGTATTAATTCGAAGCCTTGTTTTAGTTTCAGGGACTGTATTAATTCCAGACTATGTGTTAGTTTCAGGGTCTGTATTAATTCCAGACCATGTGTTAGTTTCATGGTCTGTATTTATTCCAGACCATGTGTTAGTTACAGGGTCTGTATTAATTCCAGACCATGTGTTATTTTCAGGGTTTGTATTAATTCCAGAACATGTATTATTTTCAGGGTCTGTATTAATTCCAAGCCCTGTGTTAGTTTCAGTGTCTGCAGTAATTCCAGACCATGTATAAGTTTCATGGTCTGTATTAATTCCAGGTCATGTGTTAGTTTCAGGGTCTGTATTAATTCCAGACCATGTGCTAGTTTCAGGGTCTGTATTAATTCCAGAACATATTAATTCCAGATTATGTATTAGTTTCAGGGTCTGTATTAATTCCTGAACATGTGTTAGTTACAGGGTCTGTATTAATTCGAGACCATGTGCTTGTTTCAGGGTCTGTATTAATTCCAGACGATGTGTGAGTTTCAGGGTCCGTCTTAATTCCAGACCATAATAATTCCTGAACGTGTATTAGTTTCAGGTCTGTATTAATTCCAGGTCATGTGTTAGTTTCTGGGTCTGTATTAATTCCGCACCATGTGCTAGTTTCAGGGTCTGTATTAATTCCTGACCATGTGTTAGTTTCAGGGTCTGTCTTAATAACAGACCATATCAATTCCAGACCATGTATTAGTTTCAGGGTCTGTATTAATTCCAGACCATGTGTTAGTTTCAGGGTCTGTATTAATTCGAGACCATGTGTTAGTTTCAGGGTCTGTATTAATTCCAGACGATGTGTGAGTTTCAGGGTCTGTCTTAATTCCAGACCATAATAATTCCTGTTTGTGTATTAGTTTCAGGGTCTGTATTAATTCCAGACCATGTGTAAGTTTCAGGGTCTGTATTAATTCCAGACCATGTGTTAGATTCAGGGTCTGTATTAATTCCAGGCCTTGTATTACTTTAAGGGTCTGTATTAATTCCAGACAATGTGCTGGTTTCAGGGTCTGTATTAATTCCAGACCATGTGTTAGTTTCAGTGTCTGTATTAATTCCAGACCATGCGTTAGTTACAGGGTCTGTATTAATTCCAAACCATGTGTTATTTTCAGGATTTGTATTATTTCCAGAACATGTATTATTTTCAGGGTCTGTATTAATTCCAGACCATGTGTTATTTTCAGTGTCTGTATTAATTCCAGACCATGTATTAATTTCATAGTCTGTATTAATTCCAGACCATGTATTAGTTTCAGGTTCTGTATTAATTCCAGGTCATGTGTTAGTTTCAGGGTCTGTATTAATTCCAGACCATGTGCTAGATTCAGGGTCTGTATTAATTCCAGACCATGTATTAGTTTCAGGTGTGTATGAATTGATGACCATGTGTTAGTTACAGGGTCTGTAATAATTCGAGACCATGTGTTTGTTTCAGCGTCTTTATTAATTCCAGACGATGTGTGAGTTTCATGGTCTGTCTTAATTCTAGACCATAATAATAACTGAACGTGTATTAGTTTCAGGTTCTGTATTAATTCCAGACCATGTATTAGTTTCAGGGTCTGTATTAATTCCAGACTATGTGTTAGTTTCAGGGACTGTATTAATTCCAGACCATGTGTTAGTTTCAGGGTCTGTATTTATTCCAGACCATGTGTTTGTTACGGGGTCTGTATTAATTCCAGACCATGTGTTATTTTCAGGGTTTGTATTAATTCCAGAACATGTATTATTTTCAGGGTCTGTATTTATTCCAGACCATGTGTTAGCTTCAGTGTCTGTATTAATTCCAGACCATGTATTAGTTTCATGGTCTGTATTAATTCCAGACCATGTATTAGCTTCAGGGTCTGTATTAATTACAGGTCATGTGTTATTTTCAGGGTCTGTATTAATTCCAGACCATGTGCTAGTTTTAGGTTCTGTATTAATTCCTGACCATATTAATTCCAGACCATGTATGAGTTTCAGGGTCTGTATTAATTCCTGACCATGTCTTAGTTAGAGGGTCTGTATTAATTCAAGACCATGTGTTTGTTTCAGGGACTGTATTAATTCCAGATGATGTGTGAGTTTCAGGGTCTGTCTTAATTCCAGACAATATCAATTCCAGACCATGTAATAGTTTCAGGGTCTGTATTAATTCCTGACCATGTGTTAGTTTCAGGCTCTGCATTAATTCGAGACCATGTGTTAGTTTCAGGGTCTGTATTAATTCCAGATGATGAGTGATTTTCAGGATCTGTCTTAATTCCAGTCCATAATAATTTCTGAACGTGTATTAGTTTCATGGTCTGTATTAAATCCAGACCATGTGTTGGTTTCAGGGTCTGTATTAATTCGAGACCATTTGTTAGATTCAGTGTCTGTATTAAGTCCAGGCCTTGTATTAGTTTCAGGGTCTGTATTAATTCCATACCATGTGTATAGTTACAGGGTCTGAATTTATTCCAGACCATGTGTTAGTTACAGGGTCTGAATTAATTTCAGACCATGTGTTATTTTCAGGGTTTGTATTAATTCCAGAACATGTATTATTTTCAGGGTCTGTATTAATTCCAGACCATGTGTTAGTTTCAGTATCTGCATTAATTCCAGACCATGTTTTGGTTTCATCGTCTGTATTAATTCCAGACCATGTATTAGCTTCAGGGTCTGTATTAATTCCAGGTCATGTGTTAGTTTCAGGGTCTGTATTAATTCCAGACCATGTGCTAGTTTCAGGGTCTATATTATTTCCAGACCATATTAATTCCAGACCATGTATTAGTTTCAGGGTCTGTATTAATTCCTGACCATGTGTTAGTTACAGGGTCTTTATTAATTCGAGACCATGTGTTTTTTTCAGGGATTGTATTAATTCCAGAACATGTATTATTTTCAGGGTCTATATTATTCCCAGACCATGTGTTAGTTTCAGTATCTGCATTAATTCCAGACCATGTATTAGTTTCATGGTCTGTATTAATTCCAGACCATGTATTAGCTTCAGGGTCTGTATTAATTCCAGGTCATGTGTTAGTTTCAGGGTCTGTATTAATTCCAGACCATGAGCTAGTTTCAGGGTCTGTATTAATTCCAGACCATATTAATTCCAGACCATGTATTAGTTTCAGGGTCTGTATTAATTCCTGACCATGTGTTTGTTACAGGGTCTGTATTAATTCGAGACCATGTGTTTTTTGCAGGGTGTGTATTAATTCCAGACAATATGTGAGTTTCAGGGTCTGTCTTAATTCCAGACCATAATAATTCCAGAACATGTATTAGTTTCAGGGTCTGTATTAAATCCAGGTCATGTGTTAGTTTCAGGGTCTGTATTAATTCCAGATCATGTGCTAGTTTTAGGGTCTGTATTAATTCCAGACAATATCAATTCCAGACCATGTAATAGTTTCAGGGTCTGTATTCATCCCTGACCATGTGTTAGTTTCAGGGTCTGTATTAATTCGAGACCATGTGTTAGTTTCATGGTCTGAATTAATTCCAGACGATGTGTGATTTTCAGGGTCTGTCTTACTTCCAGACCATAATAATTCCTGAACGTGTATTAGTTTCAGGGACTGTATTAATTCCAGACCATGTGTTTGTTTCAGGGTCTGTATTAATTCCAGACCATGTGTTAGATTCAGGGTCTGTATTAGTTCGAAGCCTTGTTTTAGTTTCAGGGACTGTATTAATTCCAGACTATGTGTTAGTTTCAGGGTCTGTATTAATTCCAGACCATGTGTTAGTTTCATGGTCTGTATTTATTCCAGACCATGTGTTAGTTACAGGGTCTGTATTAATTCCAGACCATGTGTTATTTTCAGGGTTTGTATTAATTCCAGAACATGTATTATTTTCAGGGTCTGTATTAATTCCAGACCCTGTGTTAGTTTCAGTGTCTGCATTAATTCCAGACCATGTATAAGTTTCATGGTCTGTATTAATTCCAGACCATGTATTAGCTTTAGGGTCTGTATTAATTCCAGGTCATGTGTTAGTTTCAGGGTCTATATTAATTCCAGAACATGTGCTAGTTTCAGGGTCTGTATTAATTCCAGAACATATTAATTCCAGACCATGTATTAGTTTCAGGGTCTGTATTAATTCCTGAACATGTGTTAGTTACAGGGTCTGTATTAATTTGAGACAATGTGCTTGTTTCAGGGTCTGTATTAATTCCAGACGATGTGTGAGTTTCAGGGTCCGTCTTAATTCCAGACCATAATAATTCCTGAACGTGTATTAGTTTCAGGGTCTGTATTAATTCCAGGTCATGTGTTAGTTTCAGGGTCTGTATTAATTCCAGACCATGTGCTAGTTTCAGGGTCTGTATTAATTCCTGACCATGTGTTAGTTTCAGGGCTTGTCTTAATAACAGACCATATCCATTCCAGACCATGTAATAGTTTCAGGGTCTGTATTAATTCCTGACCATGTGTTAGTTTCAGGGTCTGTATTAATTCGAGACCATCTGTTAGTTTCAGGGTCTGTATTAATTCCAGACGACGTGTGAGTTTCAGGGTCTGTCTTAATTCCAGACCATAATAATTCCTGTTTGTGTATTAGTTTCAGGGTCTGTAATAATTCCAGACCATGTGTAAGTTTCAGGGTCTGTATTAATTCCAGACCATGTGTTAGATTCAGGGTCTGTATTAATTCCAGGCCTTGTATTACTTTAAGGGTCTGTATTATTTCCAGACTATGTGCTGGTTTCAGCATCTGTATTAATTCCAGACCATGTGTTAGTTTCAGTGGCTGTATTAATTCCAGACCATGCGTTAGTTACAGGGTCTGTATTAATTCCAGACCATGTGTTATTTTCAGGATTTGTATTATTTCCTGAACATGTATTGTTTTCAGGGTCTGTATTAATTCCAGACCATGTGTTAGTTTCAGTGCCTGTATTAATTTCAGACCATGTATTAGTTTCAGAGTCTGTATTAATTCCAGACCATTTATTAGTTTCAGGTTCTGTATTAATTCCAGGTCATGTGTTAGTTTCAGGGTCTTTATTAATTCCAGACCATGTGCTAGATTCAGGGTCTGTATTAATTCCAGACCATATTAATTCCAGACCATGTATTAGTTTCAGGTCTGTATGAATTGATGACCATGTGTTAGTTACAGGGTCTGTATTAATTCGAGACCATGTGTTTGTTTCAGCGTCTTTATTAATTCCAGACGATGTGTGAGTTTCAGGGTCTGTCTTAATTCTAGACCATAATAATTACTGAACGTGTATTAGTTTCAGGTTCTGTATTAATTCCAGACCATGTATTAGTTTCAGGTTCTGTATTAATTCCAGGCCATGTGTTAGTTTCAGTGTCTGTATTAATTCCAGACCATGTGCTAGTTTCAGGGTCTGTATTAATTCCAGACTAAGTAATAGTTTCAGGGTCTGTATTAATTCCTGACCATGTGTTAGTTTCAGGGTCTGTATTAATTTGAGACCATGTGTTAGTTTCAGGGTCTGTATTAATTGCAGACGATGTGTGAGTTTCAGGGTGTGTCTTAACTCCAGACCATAATAATTCCTGAACGTGTATTAGTTTCAGGGTCTGTATTAATTCCAGAGTATGTGTTAGTTTCAGGGTCTGTATTAATTCCAGACCATGTGTTAGTTTCAGGGTCTGTATTTATTCCAGAACATGTGTTAGTTACAGGGTCTGTATTAATTCCAGACCATGTGTTATTTTCAGGGTTTGTATTAATTCCAGAACATGTATTATTTTCAGGGTTTGTATTAATTCCAAACATGTATTATTTTCAGGGTCTTTATTAATTCTAGACCATGTGTTAGTTTCAGTGTCTGCATTAATTCCAGACCATGTATTAGTTTCATGGTCTGTATTCATTCCAGACCATGTATTAGATTCAGGGTCTGTATTAATTCCATGTCATGTGTTAGTTTCAGGGTCTGTATTAATTCCAGACCATGTGCTAGTTTCAGGGTCTGTATTAATTCCAGACCATATCAATTCCAGACCATGTATTCGTTGCAGGGTCTTTATTAATTCCTGACCATGTGTTTGCTTCAGCGTCTGTATTAATTCCAGACGATGTGTGAGTTTCAGGGTCTGTCTTAAGTCCAGACCATAATAATTCCTGAACGTGTATTAGTTTCAGGGTCTGTATTAATTCCAGGTCATGTGTTAGTTTCAGGGTCTGTATTAATTCCAGACCATGTGCTAGTTTCAGGGAATTTATTAATTCCAGACCATATCAATTCCAGACCATGTAATAGTTTCAGGGTCTGTATTAATTCCAGACCATGTGTTTGTTTCAGGGTCTGTATTAATTCCAGACGATGTGTGAGTTTTAAGGTCTGTCTTAATTCCAGACCACAATAATTCCTGAATGTGTATTAGTTTCAGGGTCTGTAAAAATTCCAGACAATGTGTAAGTTTCAGGGTCTGTATTAATTCCAGACCATGTGTTCGTTTCAGGGTCTGTATTAATTCCTGGCCTTGTATTACTTTCAGGGTCTGTATTAATTCCAGACGATGTTCTGGTTTCAGGGTCTGTATTACTTCCATACCATGTGTTAGTTTCAGTGTCTTTATTAATTCCAGGCCATGTGTTAGTTACAGGGTCTGTATTAATTCCAGACCATGTGTTATTTTCAGGGTCTGTATTAATTCCAGACCATGTATTAGTTTCATGGTCTGTATTAATTCCAGACCATGTATTAGTTTCAGGCTCTGTATTAATTGCAGACCATGTGCTAGTTTCAGGGTCAGTATTAATTCGGACCACATTAATTCCAGACCATGTATTAGTTCCAGGTCTGTATTAATTCCTGACCATTTGTTAGTTACAGGGTCTGTATTAATTCGAGACCATGTGTTTCTTTCAGGGTCTGTATTAATTCCAGACGATGTGTGAGTTTCAGGGTCTGTCTTAATTCCAGGCCCTAATAATTCCTGAACATGTATTAGTTTCAGGTTCTGTATTAATTGCAGACCATGTATTAGTTTCAGGGTTTCTATTAATTCCAGGTCATGTGTTTGTTTCAGGGTCTGTATTAATTCCATACCATGTGCTAGTTTCAGGGTCTGTATTAATTCCAGACAATATCAATTCCAGACCATGTAATAGTTTCAGGGTCTGTATTAATTTGAGAACATGTGTTAGTTTCAGGGTCTGTATTAATTTGAGACCATGTGTTAGTTTCAGTATCTGCATTAATTCCAGACCATGTATTAGTTTCATCGTCTGTATTAATTCCAGACCATGTATTAGCTTCAGGGTCTGTATTAATTCCAGGTCATGTGTTAGTTTCAGGGTCTGTATTAATTCCAGACCATGTGCTAGTTTCAGGGTCTATATTATTTCCAGACCATATTATTTCCAGACCATGTATTAGTTTCAGGGTCTGTATTAATTCCTGACCATGTGTTAGTTACAGGGTCTTTATTAATTCGAGACCATGTGTTTTTTTCAGGGATTGTATTATTTCCAGAACATGTATTATTTTCAGGGTCTATATTAATCCCAGACCATGTGTTAGTTTCAGTATCTGCATTAATTCCAGACCATGTATTAGTTTCATGGTCTGTATTAATTCCAGACCATGTATTAGCTTCAGGGTCTGTATTAATTCCAGGTCATGTGTTAGTTTCAGGGTCTGTATTAATTCCAGACCATGTGCTAGTTTCAGGGTCTGTATTAATTCCAGACCATATTAATTCCAGACCATGTATTAGTTTCAGGGTCTGTATTAATTCCTGACCATGTGTTTGTTACAGGGTCTGTATTAATTCGAGACCATGTGTTTTTTGCAGGGTGTGTATTAATTCCAGACGATATGTGAGTTTCAGGGTCTGTCTTAATTCCAGACCATAATAATTCCAGAACATGTATTAGTTTCAGGGTCTGTATTAAATCCAGGTCATGTGTTAGTTTCAGGGTCTGTATTAATTCCAGATCATGTGCTAGTTTTAAGGTCTGTATTAATTCCAGACAATATCAATTCCAGACCATGTAATAGTTTCAGGGTCTGTATTCATTCCTGACCATGTGTTAGTTTCAGGGTCTGTATTAATTCGAGACCATGTGTTAGTTTCAGGGTCTGAATTAATTCCAGACGATGTGTGATTTTCAGGGTCTGTCTTAATTCCAGACCATAATAATTCCTGAACGTGTATTAGTTTCAGGGACTGTATTAATTCCAGACCATGTGTTTGTTTCAGGGTCTGTATTAATTCCAGACCATGTGTTAGATTCAGGGTCTGTATTAGTTCGAAGCCTTGTTTTAGTTTCAGGGACTGTATTAATTCCAGACTATGTGTTAGTTTCAGGGTCTGTATTAATTCCAGACCATGTGTTAGTTTCATGGTCTGTATTTATTCCAGACCATGTGTTAGTTACAGGGTCTGTATTAATTCCAGACCATGTGTTATTTTCAGGGTTTGTATTAATTCCAGAACATGTATTATTTTCAGGGTCTGTATTAATTCCAGACCCTGTGTTAGTTTCAGTGTCTGCATTAATTCCAGACCATGTATAAGTTTCATGGTCTGTATTAATTCCAGACCATGTATTAGCTTTAGGGTCTGTATTAATTCCAGGTCATGTGTTAGTTTCAGGGTCTATATTAATTCCAGAACATGTGCTAGTTTCAGGGTCTGTATTAATTCCAGAACATATTAATTCCAGACCATGTATTAGTTTCAGGGTCTGTATTAATTCCTGAACATGTGTTAGTTACAGGGTCTGTATTAATTTGAGACAATGTGCTTGTTTCAGGGTCTGTATTAATTCCAGACGATGTGTGAGTTTCAGGGTCCGTCTTAATTCCAGACCATAATAATTCCTGAACGTGTATTAGTTTCAGGGTCTGTATTAATTCCAGGTCATGTGTTAGTTTCAGGGTCTGTATTAATTCCAGACCATGTGCTAGTTTCAGGGTCTGTATTAATTCCTGACCATGTGTTAGTTTCAGGGCTTGTCTTAATAACAGACCATATCCATTCCAGACCATGTAATAGTTTCAGGGTCTGTATTAATTCCTGACCATGTGTTAGTTTCAGGGTCTGTATTAATTCGAGACCATGTGTTAGTTTCAGGGTCTATCTTAATTCCAGACGACGTGTGAGTTTCAGAGTCTGTCTTAATTCCAGACCATAATAATTCCTGTTTGTGTATTAATTTCAGGGTCTGTAATAATTCCAGACCATGTGTAAGTTTCAGGGTCTGTATTAATTCCAGACCATGTGTTATTTTCAGGGATTGTATTAATTCCAGGCCTTGTATCAGTTTCAGGGTCTGTATTAATTCCAGACTATGTGTTAGTTACAGGGTCTGTATTAATTCCAGACCATGTGTTATTTTCAGGGA
The DNA here is from genome assembly GCF_017639515.1 of Carcharodon carcharias. Taxonomy (NCBI): domain Eukaryota; kingdom Metazoa; phylum Chordata; class Chondrichthyes; order Lamniformes; family Lamnidae; genus Carcharodon; species Carcharodon carcharias. The sequence continues at coordinate 118,363,478 of NC_054484.1, read as the reverse complement.
TTGTATTAATTCCAGGCCTTGTATTAGTTTCAGGGTCTGTATTAATTCCAGACTATGTGTTAGTTTCAGGGTCTGTATTAATTCCAGACCATGTGTTAGTTTCAGGGTCTGTATTTATTCCAGACCATGTGTTATTTACAGGGTCATTATTAATTCCAAACCATGTGTTATTTTCATGGTCTATATTAATTCCTGAACATGTATTATTTTCAGGGTCTGTATTAATTCCAGACCATGTGTTAGTTTCAGTGTCTGTATTAATTCCAGACCTTGTAATATTTTCATGGTCTGTATTAATTCCAGACCATTTATTAGTTTCAGGGTCTGTATATATCCAGGTCATGTGTTAGTTTCAGTGTCTGTATTAATTCCAGACCATGTGCTAGATTCAGGGTCTGTATTAATTCAAGACCATATTAATTCCAGACCATGTATTAGTTTCAGGGTCTGTATTAATTCCTGACCATGTGTTAGTTTCAGTGACTGTATTAGTTCAAGACCATGTGTTAGTTTAAGGGTCTGTACTAATTCCAGACGATGTGTGAGTTTCAGGGTCTGTCATAATTCCAGACCATTATAATTCCTGAACGTGTATTGGTTTCTGGGTCTGTATTAATTCCAGACCATGTATTAGTTTCATGGTCTGTATTCATTCCAGACCATGTATTAGATTCAGGGTCTGTATTAATTCCATGTCATGTGTTAGTTTCAGGGTCTGTATTAATTCCAGACCATGTGCTAGTTTCAGGGTCTGTATTAATTCCAGACCATATCAATTCCAGACCATGTATTCGTTGCAGGGTCTTTATTAATTCCTGACCATGTGTTTGTTTCAGGGTCTGTATTAATTCCAGACGATGTGTGAGTTTCAGGGTCTGTCTTAAGTCCAGACCTTAATAATTCCTGAACGTGTATTAGTTTCAGGGTCTGTATTAATTCCAGGTCATGTGTTAGTTTCAGGGTCTGTATTAATTCCAGACCATGTGCTAGTTTCAGGGAATTTATTAATTCCAGACCATATCAATTCCAGACCATGTAATAGTTTCAGGGTCTGTATTAATTCCTGACCATGTTTCAGTTTCAGGGTCTGTATTAATTCCAGACCATGTGTTTGTTTCAGGGTCTGTATTAATTCCAGACGATGTGTGAGTTTTAAGGTCTGTCTTAATTCCAGACCACAATAATTCCTGAATGTGTATAAGTTTCAGGGTCTGTAAAAATTCCAGACAATGTGTAAGTTTCAGGGTCTGTATTAATTCCAGACCATGTGTTCGTTTCAGGGTCTGTATTAATTCCTGGCCTTGTATTACTTTCAGGGTCTGTATTAATTCCAGACAATGTTCTGGTTTCAGGGTCTGTATTACTTCCATACCATGTGTTAGTTTCAGTGTCTTTATTAATTCCAGGCCATGTGTTAGTTACAGGGTCTGTATTAATTCCAGACCATGTGTTATTTTCAGGGTTTGTATTAATTCAAGAACATGTGTTATTTTCAGGGTCTGTATTAATTCCAGACCATGTATTAGTTTCATGGACTGTATTAATTCCAGACCATGTATTAGTTTCAGGCTCTGTATTAATTGCAGACCATGTGCTAGTTTCAGGGTCAGTATTAATTCGGACCATATTAATTCCAGACCATGTATTAGTTCCAGGTCTGTATTAATTCCTGACCATTTGTTAGTTACAGGGTCTGTATTAATTCGAGACCATGTGTTTCTTTCAGGGTCTGTATTAATTCCAGACGATGTGTGAGTTTCAGGGTCTGTCTTAATTCCAGACCATAATAATTCCTGAACATGTATTAGTTTCAGGTTCTGTATTAATTGCAGACCATGTATTAGTTTCAGGGTTTGTATTAATTCCAGGTCATGTGTTTGTTTCAGGGTCTGTATTAATTCCACACCATGTGCTAGTTTCAGGGTCTGTATTAATTCCAGACAATATCAATTCCAGACCATGTAATAGTTTCAGGGTCTGTATTAATTCCAGACGATGTGTGAGTTTCAGGGTCTGCATTAATTCCAGACCATTTGTTTGTTTCAGGGTCTGTATTAATTCCAGACCAGGTGTTAGATTCAGGGTCTGTATTAATTCCAGGCCTTGTATTAGTTTCAGGGTCTGTATTAATTCCAGACCATGTGTTAGTTTCAGGGTCTGTATTAATTCCAGACCATGTGTTAGTTTCAGGGTCTGTATTAATTCCAGACCATGTGTTAGTTACAGGGTCTGTATTAATTCCAGACCATGTGTTATTTTCAGGGATTGTATTAATTCCTGGCCTTGTATTAGTTTCAGGGTCTATATTAATTCCAGACTATGTGTTAGTTTCAGGGTCTGTATTAATTCCAGACCATGTGTTAGTTTCAGGGTCTGTATTTATTCCAGACCATGTGTTATTTACAGGGTCAGTATTAATTCCAAACCATGTGTTATTTTCATGGTCTATATTAATTCCTGAACATGTATTATTTTCAGGGTCTGTATTAATTCCAGACCATGTGTTAGTTTCAGTGTCTGTATTAATTCCAGACCTTGTAATATTTTCATGGTCTGTATTAATTCCAGACCATTTATTAGTTTCAGGGTCTGTATATATACAGGTCATGTGTTAGTTTCAGGGTCTGTATTAATTCCAGACCATGTGCTAGATTCAGGGTCTGTATTAATTCAAGACCATATTAATTCCAGACCATGTATTAGTTTCAGGGTCTGTATTAATTCCTGACCATGTGTTAGTTTCAGTGACTGTATTAGTTCAAGACCATGTGTTAGTTTCAGGGTTTGTATTAATTCCAGGTCATGTGTTTGTTTCAGGGTCTGTATTAATTCCACACCATGTGCTAGTTTCAGGTTCTGTATTAATTCCAGACAATATCAATTCCAGACCATGTAATAGTTTCAGGGTCTGTATTAATTCCTGACCATGTGTTAGTTTCAGTGACTGTATTAGTTCAAGACCATGTGTTAGTTTCAGGGTCTGTACTAATTCCAGACGATGTGTGAGTTTCAGGGTCTATCATAATTCCAGACCATTATAATTCCTGAACGTGTATTGGTTTCTGGGTCTGTATTAATTCCAGACCATGTGTTAGTTTCAGGGTCTGTATTAATTCCAGACCTTGTGTTAGATTCAGGGTCTGTATTAATTCCAGGCCTTGTATCAGTTTCAGGGTCTGTATTAATTCCAGACTATGTGTTAGTTTCAGGGTCTGTATTAATTCCAGACCATGTGTTATTTTCAGGGATTGTATTAATTCCAGGCCTTGTATCAGTTTCAGGGTCTGTATTAATTCCAGACTATGTGTTAGTTACAGGGTCTGTATTAATTCCAGACCATGTGTTATTTTCAGGGATTGTATTAATTCCAGGCCTTGTATTAGTTTCAGGGTCTGTATTAATTCCAGACTATGTGTTAGTTTCAGGGTCTGTATTTATTCCAGACCATGTGTTATTTACAGGGTCATTATTAATTCCAAACCATGTGTTATTTTCATGGTCTATATTAATTCCTGAACATGTATTATTTTCAGGGTCTGTATTAATTCCAGACCATGTGTTAGTTTCATTGTCTGTATTAATTCCAGACCTTGTAATATTTTCATGGTCTGTATTAATTCCAGACCATTTATTAGTTTCAGGGTCTGTATATATCCAGGTCATGTGTTAGTTTCAGTGTCTGTATTAATTCCAGACCATGTGCTAGATTCAGGGTCTGTATTAATTCAAGACCAT